>NC_056726.1:1290665351-1290680756 GCF_019279795.1 Protopterus annectens | reverse complement strand
TTTACTTTTTAGACAGGTGTCTTTCCAGAGTCGAGAAGAAGAGTTGGCTTTGTGTAGAGAATTCTCAAAAAACATAGTGACTCATCTCCTACCATCAAGCCTCTCAGGACTGAGGTGCACGGAAACATTACTGAATGAAGTCTTTGCTTTAAAAAGTTAGTATTTTATTAAATGCTAACAACAAATATGTCCTTTTGCAGCTTTTTCTTTAAATGTGCCATAAGAGGAGTATAGAAACCATGCAGATTCGATCTATCCTTTATTCTTCCAGTGACTGTAGTACAAGTGCAGTAATGCCTTTCATTAGTGCTTTGTCCTGTGTGTAACTGAAAATGTCTAAGTAGACTGCACCAAGCTTTTTGTTGTGCAGTATCACAGTGGATTAAGAAATTATGCAGTGGTGCTTAACATTTTTTAAACCAAATTTGGAGGGATTAAAGAACATTACTTTAAGAAAAAAGGGTTGGACTGAAATTAACATAAATTAAGCCAGTAATGACAAACCTTTTAGGGTGGCATGTCCAAGGCTCCTGGCACAAAATATTTCAGTGCACTTCACATGAGCAATGAATGCAAAAGTAGTGTATTTGGTAGCTCTGGTGTTTGTGATCGCTGACATGTTGCCCAAAATGTTGTGGCATGTGTCCTTTTTGACATGTGTGTGTCATAGGTTGACCACCACTGACTTGGACTGTGGAAGTACAAAAGCTGTACCATATTGCTTTCATATAAATATTAGCCAAAGCTCAGAGCTTGTACTCACTCCATCTCACTGCACCCAAATGTACTGCAGTCTTGCCGTGGCAGAATTAAAACAGTACACAGTAGGGGCCACTCATGTCACTTACAAATAGTACCTCCTCATACCCATTATCTACCTAAAGTAGGTGGTTTGTCCTTGCCTGCATTAGTAGTAATGCTTTCATTAATGTATTGATGCATGCCAATAGTCAGAGTTTGCATTCCATCTTTCCACCCAAATACAAACAGTAGTACTGCAAACCCAGAAATGTACCAAAGCGCCAGTGCAAAACAGTTCATCCATAAACACCCATTGTATCAATTGCCGACTTGGAGTATCTGCTTTGATCCTGCCATGATTAAAACGAAAATAACAATGATTGCATTAATTTACTCTGTTGCATAGAAACAGTAGTCACAGGCTTGTTTGATAACTGACTTTAGTCATGTGTACATTAATCTTGCAAAGCCAGAATTACAACAGTAAGCAGGAAGGCCATTCCACTCATTTCACTCGCAAACACCCCCCCATTAACTAACTAAAGTAACTGTTCTTTACCCTGACAGTATTAAAGTAGTAATAATAGTAACAGTTGGGTTGCATACTTGCATTACGTTCATTTTGTTTACAGAATCATTAGTCACAGCTTGTGTGTGCCAGAAAAGTACACATTATGTTTTGTTTACTTTTGTTTACCAGGGTCTGCACAACCAACTTTAGCCAAAAAAAAGTAAATAAAAAGACCTTTTCAGCATATGTCCATGGAGAAAAGCTCCAACATATTATATTTTTTAACAGATATTTAGTATATACATGAACAGGTATGAAATAAACATTAAGAAATACTCATACTCTTGCTAATTATTTTACATTCATCTGAAAGTACAGGCAGAAAAAGTATTACAGTTTTGCAAAGCTGGAATTACAACAATAAGCAGCACATACATAGCACCAATCCCCATTGCCTACCCCACCTACAGTATCTGATTTGATCTTGCAAGTTTAAATGACAAAAAAAAAAGTTGTTAATGTAATAGTCAAGAGTTTAGAGCTTGTGGCCAATATTACTTCACTCAAATGCACACAACTTTTACAAATCAAGCCAGAACCCCAGTCATTCCATTCGCACATATGCATATCGCATATCCCAGTTGTCTATCCAGAGAGTCTGCTTTGAGCCTAAAGGTTTAAAATAATGAAAAGAGAAGACCATGGTTCCATTACTGTATTTCTTTCACATTGTATAGCCAAGAATCTGCAGATGATCTTTCTTCAGTTCACTCATGCACACTTTACTCATAGGTTTCTTGGAGATTACTAGGCTAATGGCCCTAGGTCCTTGACAAGTCTAGCCTTGTAGAACACCCATATAACCTAAATGACCATAGTTAGATGGTTGTTATTCTAATTCTATGATCAGCACTGACTCTGTCCACGAGGGACAGAGGTGCCACCCCTGGGGTGAATTTATGGTTATCCATCCATTTTTCAAGGTTTTACTTAAATAGGGTTATTGAGGAGCTCTGCTTCTTGTGAAGTAAGAGCTTATACTGGAGGAGTGGCAATCTCTGGGAGATGTATCTGTCTATCCCATGTGATCTGTTAATGTTACAGACTAGGTTGAGATCCTTGGAGTGAGTGACTCTTGTCCCATTTGATTTGTGGATGTGCATCATTTCTATTAGGGCAGGGTCAGAGACTGCTTTGTAGGCTAGGCAATATGGCTAGGCAATGAGGCACCTGTCATCAACCTGCATGATACAGAGTACAGTGTCAGGCCATTTAGTCTTTGTGTAGGTAATGTTTTGGATGCCCTGGATTCTTTTGGTTGGAAACCTCTATGATCTGTTCAGTTTTTCCAGGTGTCCAGTGAGGTGCATACAGAAGGGAGCATTGTACTCAGTTAATGGTGTTGAAAAGGGTCAAGAACATCAGAGTTATGCTCTAATTGGTGTATTGATGTGATACCCTTTTTTATGAGATGTGCAGTGTGGAAGGCTTTCCTTACCATTATGGACACATGGTGATTGAAGTTTAGATTGCTGTCGACCTGTTTCCAAGTCTCAAACCACTGGGTTGGAGCTTGGAGGGATGCTAGCTATATCAAAATTAGCAAGAGCTTCTCCTTTACCAAAGGGAACAATGAGGTATTTTTTTGCTTTTAGTTTTAGTCCATGGTTTTGGGAGCAATCATTTTTGTGTCAGACCCTTCTGTAAAATGTTGACATCATTGGGTGACTCTGATTGCACCCAGTCTACAGTCTGCAAACATAAGCCACAGGCCGTCTGCTTTTGGCTGCACTTCATAGAAATAGATTACAAACACTAGAGAGCCCTGCACAGATTCTTGTGGTACACCATTTGATAACTGATCTACTGGTGGAAGTGGATTCCCCATCTTTGACAGTGTGCATTCTATCAGTGAGCCATTTGGCAACCCATTTAGTGACGTGTGGGTTAATCACCAGCTAGGAGAGTTTCTCATTTCCTGAGTGGGTATTTGTGTCAAATGCCATCGCTAAATCAAGCTAGGCGGTATGTACTGCTTTCCTCTCATCCAGGGCTATGGTGACATTCTCAAAGAAGTCCATCCAGATTTAATAAGAAAGAGCTACCCTTGACAAAACAAACTGGGTTGGGTCAAGAGTATGATGGTTGCTCATGTCCTGGTTGATGACGTCCATGATGATGATTTTCCATGTACTTTCAGATAAGGCTGGTCAGGCTAATAGGTCTGTAGTTTCCCAGGATTGGTTGATGGACCACCTTTGTGCAAGAGATTGCTGTTCTCTACTTTGCCTGCATAAAACCATTACTCTGTCTCTTAGAGGGTGCAAAGTGGTTCCACTAAGTCTTGTTTTAAATATAGTAAGCAGCCTGGGATGTTATCTGGTCCCATAGATGCTGTATTTTTGGCCTTGGAGAGCACTTGTGTGACCTTTTCTTTGAAGAGAGACTGTAGAAGACTGGTTACAGGAATGCTATGGGGTATGGCTGGAGGGGACGGGGGTGAAGTTATTGCCAGATCTGTCAGCTAGCAGGCTGGCAATTTCTTCAAGTTGTGTGACCGGTTCTGTCCTCCAAGTTCGGCACATAGCTAGACATTCCCTTTTAGGTTTCAGACATAGCTAAAGAATACCTTATTGTGTTTAGCTAGGGATGCTAATTTAGTCTCATAACTAGCTTTAGAGGACTTTACAAGGTTTATGATTCGCTTGTTTAAGCTGTGGAGATTTATCTTCCTTTGAGTAAGTTCCCTCTTGTTGTTAGATATCCATTTCTTCTGTTATGTAACTTATTTATACTTGTAGTCCACCAGGGTGGCTGGTTTGTTTTCAAGAAGACTTGGGTTTAGTCCTATCTTGTACAACTGAGTCAATATATTTATTTAAATGGCTATATAGGGTGTTCTTTTATTTCTTTGCTTAGAAGTCCTTGTTGGCTTTGAAACCATCACTTGGAAGGCTATAATTTGCTTTGGAGAAATTTTTTGCTCCTGTGTGGGTGTCTGGTCTGATCTTTACTTAAAATCAGACAGAGTTACTGTCTGACTTAACTAGGAAGGGCAAAGACCCCCCCCCCCATGTTGATGAGTACTGGGTCTAGGACATTTGAGCCCTTTGTGGGGCTGCAGATTAACTGCTCCAGGAAATTTGAATGAACAAAGTCCAGTAACCTTAGAGCTATTGCGTTTGCTTGTGTAACACGCCATATCGATGGATGGATAGTTGAAGTCTCCCATGACCAAGGTGTTTGGCTGTATATTGAGTAACTCTAGCAAGTTCCAGGTAGGCAATGTCTTTTTCTTGGTTCATGGTGGGGGGATCTATAGCTAATTATGATGTAGTAAGGTAGTTTACCTGTGGTTATTTGGACCTGGAGTAACTCAAAAGAGTAGTACTGTTTCACCAGTCTCGAAGTGTATTTGGTTTAATGAAAATGAATACACATCCACCTTTGGTTCCTGCATGAACATGTGAAAGGCATTGTAATCTTGTATAACTGGGGTGCTCTCTGCAGCCTTGAACCAAGTCTAAGTGCCTGCACAAACATCAGCATCTTCCAAGGTGAAGAGTGCTTCCAGGGAGTGCAATTTACTGTTTAGGCTCCTAGCTTTGAGCAGCATGAACTTAAGGTTGTCTTTAGTGGTTTTTTTGTGTCTGAGGTTTTGTTGTTTTGACATAGCCTAAAAAAGGCACTATGGGGGAAGCAAGCATCTTTGCCAGTATCTGAAAGCATTGAGGAAACACATGAAGACTATCTCTGGCAAAACATTGTGGTCTGTTGACCATGTCCTCCCAGGCTGACAGATATTGGATCTCATTGTAGTGACACCAGAAGCTAAACCAATTGCTGAAATCTATTCTTTTTTGTCTGTAATGTGGCATCATCCTAGGCGAAGGTAGAATGCTGCTTAGGGCTAGGGACATACCTGCCTGAGATGCACAATCAGAGATGCTCTTTATGTTTCACTGTTGCAGTCAACCCATTTGGGTTATCTGCTTGCAGTAGCCCTCAGTCGGCCTGATTTATCAAAGTCTTAGGTCCTGCGTCAGTTGCTGTCTCATCTTCCGTGACGTCAGGTAGTCGGGTGTAAAGCATGCAGCCGACGCCATTACATCAGTCTTTCTTGCCGTGTGGTGCCCGAAGCAGAAGCAGTTCGCAAGTGCTAGTCGGCCGACTCCTGAAATTTTCGATGTGAAGTTATGTTCTTACCATAACATTCCATGTGAGTTCATCTCGCTGTTTTGTTCTTACACATGGGTTCAAAGCCGATCCCTCGGCTCCGAGTCTGCCGCTTTTCAAGCTCAAACTCTCAGAGAAGCTCGAGACCCAGTATATGTCCCATGATGATCTACTGTAAACCCCGGATCTACAGACTCGTCGGTGGAAGCTTGGGCCAGTGCTATTTTTTTCTATATTTAGAAATATTTTGAAAAATATTTTCTCTTGGAGTGTTAGCTAGTGTTATAGTATTTAGTTAGACTTAGCGTGTAGATTAGAATACTTTTGGAGTGTTTTCTTAACAGCTGTTGTTCTAGGCCTTTCTTAGTTTTTTGGGCATGACCGGGCTCTGTCAGCTCCTTTGTGTGTGCTAATTTCATTAGTGGTAGTTAGAAATTAGCTACTTCTGTAGAGAGTTAAACTTATAAAAATAGTTGAATAACATTTGTGTTTAATACTCAAAGTTTTGAGTTCAGGGATCTGAACTTATATTGTTTGTGTCTTTCGGCTTTTCCCGGTTAGGGGTCGCCACAACAGAACTCCAGTCCGCTAATGATTGGCAGTAGATTTTTACATACTGGCTTGCCGGGCCTAATGCACAACCTTCAACAAAGGAATGCCCGTTCAGGTATGTCGCCACACAGAAGACGCTCTAACTGAGAATCGAATTGACAATGTCTAACTGTGAGGTGACAACGCTACCGCAGCACCACCACTGCAGTACACAGGGATCTGAATATATATATATATATATATATATATATATATATATATATATATATATATATATATATATATATATATATATATATATTCTTTTTTTTCTAAAATGTCTGAGAAGCAAAAGTCTGGCTTAAAAAGGTGCGAGTGTGGCCAAAAAATGTCTGTGACGGACAACCACTCCACCTGTATGTACTGTTTAGGATCTGTTCATTTGCAGGAAGTGTGCTCTCTCTGCCACTCCTTTAGCGCCAGGGTTCTTCAGGAAAGGCGCAGGAAGCTGGTGGATAGGGGACCCCTGAAGCCTGATTTTTAGGCTGCGCTGGACAAGACCGACTTTTTTTCCAAGGCTTCGAAGGTGTCGAAGTCGTCCAAGGGGTCCTCGGAGCCCAAGTCTTCGGCTCCAAGCTTGTCTATTATGGTTCAATAATCGGCTCCATAGCCCTTGGAGCCATGTACCGATCCTTTAACTCGGAGCCCAGTTGTGGATCCAGTTTTGGAGACTCCTCAGTCTCTGATTCTTCAATCGGTGCCGTCTTCGGCCCCTTCGACCTATCCCTCAACCCATTCTTCAAGGTTATCTGATGTGGACCTGGACCACGTGGTTAAGAGATTGCTAGAGAACCCGGCCCTGTCCAAAATGCTTTCCGCTTTGAGCCACTCTGCTTCGAAGCCTGAAATTCCAGTCCTCCTTTCTACTCCTCCTCCTCTGAAGCCAATTGAACTCTCTGAGCCGGGGCAGAGAGAACCAATGTTGGTAGAGCTCTTGGAGCCGAGGTTCGATCCATCTCCCTCGGCTCCGTCGACCTTGATCTCTTTTCCAATTGGAGAGTCTCGGAGCCGACAGTCCCTCGCTGGCTCCGGGGTGGAAAGTCGGACCGAGACTTAGGTTCCAACCCTTCCCCTCGGGGCTTCAGCACAGGTGGGTTCGGCTCTGTCCTCTGGATTGGAGCGCGAGGTCTTGGCTCAGGGAGGGCTGCCGGTCTCTTTGGAGCCGACAGACTTCTCGGACTAGGATTCTAGTGCCTTCGATGCCATGAAGGAAGGTCAGGTCTTTTAAGACCACTACCTCTTCGGATCTTTCTTCCCCTCCCCCTAAAGGGCCTCGTTCTGTCTCATCCCCACAGGTCCCTACCAAGCATCGAGATCCAGAGCCTCAGGTATCCCCATTGGGCAGCCCCTCCTCTACAGGGACTTCACCGGACGTTCCCACCGATGTAGTACCTAGGAAGAGACTGTACAAGAGGAGGCACTTGGATTCCCCACAGGAGTCCCTGACATCGGATACCGACTTGGAAGAATCAGAAGGGTCCCCACGATCCCCCTCAGAGGATGTCTCATTTGCAGACATATTGGAGATCTTAAGGCAGAGGGGTGATTGGCAGTCCCTTGCCCCTACTGAGGATTAGTCGGTACTCCTGAAGGCCTTTGGGTCTCAACCATCCACCTCCTGGGTTACTCCTCCCTTAGACAAACTAATGGATCTGGTTGCTCGAAGGGCATGGGAGTCCCCTGATTCAGTGGAACCAGTCCCTCGGAGGCCCAACAAGTTCATTACTTCCCTTGCTGACAAGGCCTTTCTTACCAAGGGAGTCCCGGTTGATGCCATGGTGGTGGCGGCAGCCACCATGAAAGAGATGTCGGAAACCTCTTCTTCTGTCCATCCTCCTAATAGGGATTCTAGGACGATGGACAGGTATGGGGAATGCATATTTAGTTCTGCGGCATTTTCCATGAGATCGCTCAACTACCGGACCCATTTTACCCACCTTCAGTGAGATCTCCTTAAAGAGCCGGGAGATACTTTACAGGGTAACACAGCTGATGCAGTTTCTGAGAAAGTGACTGCACAACTCAACACCCTCAATTCTATAGTCAACTCATCCATGCAGCTCATTTCTTATGCCGCCAATGGATCGAGTAGGGTGGCAGGTTCAGGGATAGTTCTTAGGAGACTGTCCTGGAAGCGCCTTTGCTCCTTTGCGGAAGCCTTCAAGTCTTCCTTCATCAATACCCCATTCGATGGTTCCGCCTTGTTCAGGCCTAAAGTTAAGGAGACGCTTAATAGGTTGTGAACAAGAAGGAAAGACTCTGCCTGCTGTAGGAGTCCATTTTTCCACTCCAACCCCAAAGGGCAACGAAGTGGAAAAATGTTGTTTCAAAAGCCCCAAGGAGCTTTCCAGAACATACCTACGGATACCCCCCCTAGGAGCAGAGGAGGGGGTAAAAATGGAAGACGCCATCCAAACGGCAGAGGGGGTCTGCAAAATCAGGGTGACAGGGAGTAGTTCTCTGGTAAGCCCTATCAGCGTTCCTGAAAGGAAGCCCGGCTGTCCTTCTTTGGAGGTGGTCGAGGGTCAATTAGCTTTATACCCAAACACCTGGCTAAACATTACAATGGATTCTTGGGTAAAAAGCATCATTTCCAGAGGTTACTACATCCCCTTTACAAAATTCCCTCCCATGTGTACAAGTATTCCAGACGTTCCACCCAGTCTGTGAAAACTAGCAGCCGTAGAGATTCAAAACCTGCTAGACAAAATTCATCCAGCCAGTCCCGGCGAACCAGATAGGATCCGGAACTTACTGAAGATTCTTTTTAGTTCCAAAGAAAACAGGGGACTGGAGGCGCATATTAGATCTCGGCAAACTCAACACCTTCATCAAGAAGGAAAAGTTCCGGATGGTCACGCTTCAATCGATACTTCCGTTCCTAGAAATGGGTGATTGGATATGCTCTATAGATCTCAAGGATGCTTACTACCACATCAAAATGGCCAGATCATCCAGAGATCACTTGCATTTCCGGCTGTGGGCCAGTCATTACCAGTTCAGAGCACTGCCCTTTGGTCTCACCACAGCCCCCAGAGTGTTCACCAAATGTATGGCAGTGGTCACTGCTCACCTGAGACGCTTAAGATTCCGGGTGTTTCCATATCTGGACGACTGGCTCCTCACCGCCACCTTCAGGCATCAACTAATTCAGGCAAGAGACTGCACTATCAACCTGTGTTCCCAGTTGGGCATCACCTTAAACTTCGAAAAATCTGAGTTATCGCCCTTGCAGCGTATTACCTTTATAGGAGCAGAGCTAGACACTGTTGATTCAAGGATCAGGTTGCCTCAAACAAGAATCTTATCTCTAAGAAGTCAATTGTCCAGTCTGTTGACCCAGAACAAATCTCCTGCATCCCAGATATTGAAGCTATTAGGCACAATGGCAGCCACACTAATAGCAGTCCCGTTAGGGCGCATGCACATGCGGGTACTCCAGTGGTTACTCTTCACACAATGGTCTTACCAACAACTGCTCATGTCGCATGAAATTCTGTTAAATCTTTGCAAGAAGGATTTCAGTTGGTGGCTGAACAGCAACCAGATAGTAGTCGGACGTCCCCTTGTTCTTCCCCAACCCACAGCCACAGTGACCACGGATGCTTCCCTGATAGGGTGGGGGGGGCTATTTCAGGGAAAGACTGTGCAAGGTACTTGGTCAAGCATGGAATCACATTTGCATATAAATGTCCTGGAGCTGAGAGCCGTGTTCCTGGCGTTGCAACACTTTGACGACTGTCTTCCTCCAGGGACAATTGCAATTCAGACTGACAACATGTCAGCAGTCTGGTACATCAACAAGGAAGAGGGAACCAGATCGTATCCCTTATGTCAAGAGGCCCTAAGAATTTGGCAGTGGGCTGTATCCACCAGGCACTTTCTGATAGCAAAGCACATCCCGGGGTCATCCAACGTGATAGTGGACAAACTGAGCAGGGCCATCCTGTTGCCTCATGATGGTCCCTCAAACAACAGGTGGTGGACAAGATTTTCTGCAGGTGGGTCCAGCCTTGCTGCGATCTGTTTGCATCTCCAGTGAATGCCAAATGCAGAAGCTACTTTGCCCTTTATCCCCCACCAGGGAGCAACCCGAGGGACGTGCTTGGACACGATTGGCCCCCGGGCCTCCTGTATGCCTTCCCGCCAATTCCCAAATTCATACAGAAAGCCAAAAGTCTGGGAAGGACTGTTATTCTGATAGCCCCATCTTGGCCTCGTCCAATTTGGTTCCCCTTCCTACAGAAGTATCAAGTGGAAGAACCATGGGTTCTGGACCCAGTGCCAGACCTTCTGACTCATTCGTCGGGAGTTCTTCATCCCTCCCTCATCTCCCTAAAACTGACAGCTTGGCTGCTCCAATTCCCATATTAGCCAGGTCTCAAGATTTGTCTCCCGCGGTCCAACATATTATATTTTCCTCATAAACCGTCAACCAGGTAGCTATATAATAGCAAATGGAAATGATTTGTTCACTGGGCTTCTCATCACGACGTTGACCCATATGTTCTGCCTATTCATATTATATTAGAGTTCTTGTCCTCCTCATTCTATGATGGCGCAGCAGCTGCCATCATAAGGGTTCAATTGGCTGCCATTTCCAACTTTCATGTAGGGTTTAACGGATCTAACATCATGTCCTACAGACTATGTAAGGCCTTTTTGAAAGGGACCCACCATCTCAGACCACCTATCAGACACCCTGTCTCTCCCTGGAATTTTAATCTTGTTTTATCCCAATTGATGCTTACCCCCTTCGAACCCGTGTCATCTTGTGATTTGAAGTTTCTGTCTTGGAAAACAATATTTCTGGTAGCCATTGCATCTGCGCGTAGGGTCTCTGAACTCCAAGCTTTATCTTCCAGGCCCCCATATTTGATCTTCCACCCTGATAATAGGGTGTCCCTCAGGACAAATCCTACCTTTCTTCCTAAGGTCTTTTCAGAAACTAACTTAAATCAGTACATTGAGCTCCCAACTTTTTTTAGACACCATACCAACAGACTGGAATATATGTTACACAAACTTGATGTTCACAGACAATTGAGATTCTGCTTGGACAGAACGAAAGACTTCAGGCAATCTGATCAACTCTTTATCTCTTACGCAGAGAACATGAAAGGTTCTGCAGTATCAAAAGTCACATTATCTAAGTGTCTTTCTGATCGCATTAAATTTATTTATTCCTCCACTAACCAGCCATTACCGACTAATGTCAAAGCCCATTCTACCTGGGCTGTTTCTACGTCATTAGCTCATAGGTAGGTACTAGGCTGTCGGCCCTAGGGCCTATGCAAGCCTAGCCAAAAAATGTACCCTGGCTTTCGCCACCCAAGAAAATTATTTTCCTGTGCCCCTGTCGAGCAGAGCCACAGAAGTGATCCCCAGGGTGAATTTCCCATTTCCCATCCAATCGTCAAGATTTCTCTTGAAGAGTGCTAATGAGTAGCTCTGTTTGACATAGGTAGTCTGTTCCAGAGTATGGGAAGTCTCTGGGACAGGAATCTGTCCCTCCAGCATTTTCTGTTTATTGTGATAAGATTTAGGCCCCTAGAGCATGTAGCTCGGAGGGATTGGAATTTCATTAAGTGGAGCATGTCCAACAGCTCTGGGTTTGACATAACTTTGTTTGTTAGGCAGAGATTGCCCCTGAGTAGGCGATATGCGATGGAGTAAAGCTGTAGTTTTTTGAGATGGTCTGCATAGGTCATCTGTTTGAGGCCAGTAATCCTCTTTGTGAGGTATTTCTGTGGTCTTTCCAGTTGTTGTAGATGTCTTGTGAGGTATATACCAAAAGGGGCATTGTACTCTATAATGGGTCTAATGAGTGATGAGTAGAGGGGAACAATGACCTCTTTTTTTCTGGATGAGAATCCTTTTGTGATGAGATGAGCCACGTAGAAGGATTTCCTGACCACTGTGGCGATGTGATTATCAAATGAGAGACTAATGTCCACCTGTGTCCCAAGGTCTCTCTATTACATTTTTGGCATTAAGTAGACTACCAGCTATGTGGTAGTTCATGGGTACAGAGTTTTTATTAAAGGGGATGACAATACACTTTTTGGCATTGAGCTTCAGGCCATGGCTTTGACACCAGGTATCTGTCTCAGTGAGGCCCTTTTGTAGTTTGTCCACATCGTTAGGAGTTTCGATTATGGCTCCTAGTTTGCCTGCACTTCAGAGAAGTAAATATCAAACAGGAGATGACCCAGGACTGAACCTTGTGGTACTCCACTTGTCACTGGTCTGATGTCGGATTTGGAATCCGCCACTTTCACAGTGTGGGTTCTGTCCGTGAGCCAGTTGGCAACCCATCTTGTGACATAGGGATTTATACCTAGTTTAGTGAGCTTATCCATAATTCCAGAGTGAGGGATGGTGTTGAAAGCCTTGGTGAGATCTAGATAAGCGGTGTGAACCATTTTACCCTTATCTATGGCTTTGGTGACTGCTTCAAAGAAGTCAATCAGGTTTAGGAGACATGATCTGCCTTTTACAAATCCAAACTGGGTAAGGTCCAGAGTTTGGAGATTACCAATGTCTTTGTTTATGAGTTCCACGATGATACGTTCCATGGCTTTGCAGACCAGGCTCATCAGGTTAATGGGGTGGTAGTTCCCGGGGTCCGTCTTGGCTCCCCCTTTGTGGAGTGGGATAACCATTGCGGTGCGCCATTCAGTGGGTACAAAGCCTGAGGTGAGGCTATGATTGAACATGGTACTTGGGTAGGGTGCCAGTTCATTCTATAGTTTATGCAGAACACAGCCTGGGATATTGTCAGGTCCCATGGATGCTGTGTTCTTGGCTTTGGAGAGTGTGTTTATTACCTGTGCATCCGTGATTATAGGAACTTTGCATTCTTCCGGTATATAAATTGGCCCTCTAGGGGGTGAGAGGGGACTAAAGTTAGCACTGAACCTATCTGCTAGGATGTTGGCAATATCAGTTGGTTCTGTATATTTAGTGCCATTGTGCTGTAACTCAGAGCAGATCTGAGTGTTCCCATTTAGATTCTTGACATAGCTATAGAATGCTTTGTGGTTGTCTTTAGAGTTAGTGGCAATTTTGTTTTCGTAACTAGCTTTGGAGGATTTTATGAGGGATCTCAGCTTCTTACTGAGGTTGAACAGGGAGTTCCTCCAGTCATGGGATTTTACTCTTTTTTGCAACAGTTTCTTTCTTCTGTTGTAGAGTTTGTTTATGGCAGAGGACCACCAGATTGGCTTCCTTTTTTGGAGGATAACATCTTGGTTCTATTAGGGATAGCATGATCCATGCACTCGTGTAAGTGCTTATAAAGTGCATTTGTGTAGGATTCGGCAGTCATACCTCTGTCCATCTGCATGGGTGTCATGAAGTTTGCCACTTCTGTCTTAAGAAGTGTGAAGTTGGCTTTGGAGAAGTTTTTTACAATGGTTTCCCTAATTGGGGGTGGGATGTGGATGTCTAGGCTGATTAGCTTGCGGTCAGATCTGACCAACGAGGAATTGACCTCTGGTGTGGTACACTGGTTTCCCATGTTGGTAATGACCAGTTCTAGGATATTGCTGCCCCTGGTGGGGGTGTGAATAAGTTGATCCAAGGCATTGGAATTTATGAATTCTAGAAAACGTTGAGCAAAAGTGTTGGTACATGAGTAGTTTTCCCAGTTAATGGTGGGGTAGTTGAAATCGCCCATTATTAGGGTGTTGGGTTGTACCCTAATACTTTCCAGTGTATCAAGAAATGAGGAGTGTGAATCCTGGGGCATGGTGGGGGGTCTGTAGCAAGCTACAATTTGGATTGTGGTCTTGCCCAGAGTTAGTTGCACTTGGATAATCTCAGATGCATTATGCTGTGCATCTAGCCTGGAGGTGTGGATATCCTTAATGAATATGGACACGCCTCCACCTTTAGTGCTTCTTTCTGGGTTAGGTTGCCGAAAGGTGTGGTATGAATTGAAGCCTGGTAATGCAGCGGTGCTCTCTGGAGCTTTGAACCAGGTCTCTGTCACTGCACAGATGTCAATGTTCTCCATTTTAAGGTGTGCCTCGAGTGAGTGCATTTTGAGGTTTAGACTTCTAGCACTGAGTAGCATTACCCTCCGATTTTGCTTGCTTGTACCGGTTACGGTGGTGAATTTGTCATTTGAACCTTGCCTAAAAAGGCACTATAGGGGTGGCAAGAGCCTTAGCCAGTATCCAGAATTCTAAGGGGGACAGGTACAGGCCATCTCTGGCAAAGCATCGTGGACTGTCGATCATGTCGTCCCAGGCAGACAAATACTGGATCCCCTTAGAATGACACCAGAAGCTTGGCCAATTGTTGAAGTCAATCATTTTGTCCTTGTACTGTGGGTATCATTCTGGGTGATGGCAGGATGCTACTCAGGGTTAGGGTCATACCTACCTGGGATACAAGATCGGAGAGCTCCTCCATGTCTCATGCAGCTTGTTTACCCTTAGATATCATCTGTGCATCTGCTACTTGGTCCAAACTTCACACGTTTATCACTCATTACAAAGTGGACAGGGCTTCCTTTGGTTCCACTGTGCTCAGGAATGTTCTCCCCTTTAGCCACCCAGGATTAGGGTGCTTGGGATGCTACCCATGTGTAAGAACAAAACTGCGAGATAGAACAACTTCACACGAAGAAGTTATGTTCTTGCCATAACGTTCCATGTGAGTTGTTCATCTCACCTTTTTGTTTTTACATTCCCTCCCACTGTCCCCCTCCTGGTGAGAAAGATGGTTGCCTTGGTGGATTGGTTGGTCTTGTCAGCCTTTCTTCTTAAGACAGACTGTTTTTCCTTTCTGCAAATCTATAGGTACCTAGATAGGTAGGTACTGCAGTGCTTATTTTTTTAGGCTGTCTTCGGGTGCAGCGTACTAGATCTGGGGTTTACAGTAGAGCATCATGGGATATATACTGGGTCTCGAGCTTCTCTGAGAGTTTGAGCTTGAAAAGCGGCTGACTCGGAGCCGAGGGATTGGCTCTGAATCCACGTGTAAGAACAAAAAGGTGAGATGAACAACTCACATGGAACGTTATGGTAAGAACATAACTTCTTTTTTTCAAGTTTCAGAACCGAAGTCTTCAACTAAAGCTAAGGTACCCCACTGGGGAAACATTTTCTTGCTCTAAACCGATGTCAGTAAAAGTCAATAACTGTATTTCTTGTGGAAAGCAAATACCTCATAAAGATTTTCATTTGTACTGTATTACTTGCCTAAGCCCTGACCACGACATACCTCGGTTTTGTGCCTCATTTAAACCACAAACTATTAGTCTGTATATTTTTGCTTCTAAATATTTTGGTACTCAGTTCAATTATCCAGATATGTCTTTGGTAAGCCACCCGACTACCGACATTCTGAAAAAACACAAAGATAAAGCCACCAGC
>NC_056726.1:1290615493-1290664851 GCF_019279795.1 Protopterus annectens | reverse complement strand
ACCGTCGGCTCGAGACTCCGGTATCGGTTCCGACGGAGTCGAGGTGAGAGGAACAGACCGAGAAAAGGGCGGTTCTGGACCCGAGGCTCCACAATCAGTAGATCAGCCTCTTCCGGCTCCAAAGACTGAATCTGTCTCGGAGGAGGAATGGATGGAGATACAGGAGGCCTTCAAGTTTCGACACCAACTGGGTGGAAACCGAAATAAGTTTGAGAGGGCCGAATGCTCCAATAACTTCTGCACCACGCGATCCACATCGATATCCGAAAGTTTGGAGGAAGAACGGGTCAAGGAACCGAAGACGGAGCCGACCTCAATAAGGTCGAGGAGGAGCTCCATCACCGGTTCCAAGACTCGGGGCTCAGGAACCGACACCAGTTGAACACTCGGCCCGAAGTCTGTGGAACCGGTGATCTAACCTTTGAAGAGCTCGGAGCCGATGACTTGGGCTCCGACGCTTCGATTCCTTAGAGGACTTGATGCCTGGTCAGAAGCATCCAAAGCCTCCTGGAAAGACGGTTTCAATAGACCTCTGTCCATTAGTTTCCTGCGCCTATCTGTCATGACCCTCCCACTAAAAGAGTGACAGATAGAGCAGTCCTCTTGCAAGTGGAGAGGGCCAAGGCAGTAGACGCAGGAACTATGGTTGTCAGTGACTGACATTTTCTGGCCACACTGACAACGCTTGAAACCTGACTTCACCTTCTCAGACATTATAGGAAAAGAGAGACAAATCCAGTAATACAGTCAAATCCGTTAAAGTTTGTCAAATCCGATGAAAATTGTCAAATCTGGTAATAAGTATTTAACCGATAAAATTAGTTAACGGTACCAATAACTCAACGAGACCACAACACAATCATACAGATAATACAGAAAAACATCAAATAGAAATAGAATCCTAATAAAATATAACAAAATAAAGTTATATCTTAGCTTAGACTCTCGAGCTAGCTCCCAACGATGCGTATGCAGCAGCGGCAAACTAGATCTGAGGTAAAGGCAGAGGGGGATTGTGGGTATTAGATTGTCTCGAGCTTCTTCTCGATGCAGAGCTTGCAAGAGGCCGGCACGGAGCCGAGGATCGGCTCCGAACCCATGTGTAAGAACAAACGGCGAGATTGAACACTATCACATTGTGTGTTATGCATTTTGGATGTCTTACATGTCTTTTTCTTTCTTGCAGATGGGGTCTTGGAATGCAGCGGCTGTAATTTGGAATAGATGGGTATAAGGTGGAGCCTATTCGTTACTATTAGAGAGTTTAATTTTGTCTTTTATTTGCAGATGGTGGTGTGCAGTGTACCAGTTGTGGCGATACAGCGAATTTGCACATGGATGGAAGCAGTGGTGAGTGAGAAGGTTACACAAGTGGGCAACAGTTACTGATGGAATTAAGTGGATTTCAAAGTAGTTGAGTTTTGGTAAAGAATTTTACACTGCTAGGCAGAGGAGGACTGGCATTTTGAGTTTATGATATCAGGGTTAATGGGTTGTACCATTTGTTCTATTAACCATTAGCATGTTAGATTAACAGTGAAAGTTGTCCCTGCTTTTAGGCATTTGCATTCAATAGTAAAGGGAGCATGGCCATTGGCCATAGGTAAGGGTTTATGGGGTGGCAAGTGTCCTGGTCAGTGCCTCCATGTTAAGTAATCATGTATATGTTCACATAGATTTATCACTGTATTTCTTTGCAGATTGCTGGAGTGCAGAAAGCATCATGCGGTGGCTTGATAAGGGGATTTTGAAAGGTGTTCTGATAGGATGGACATTCTTGCCACTTGAATGGGGCACAAGGATGGTCTGAGTAATCATCTTAGTAAAGCATGTTTGATATCTGTGTTTAATTAGTGGGAGCTGAGTGTTGCATTGGTGTAGGGGGCAAGTAAGGCAGAGTTAGGTAAAGGGTGCCAAAGGGGAAAACTGTTAGGGATAGTTTAGGGAGAGTGTGGGGATCCCATGGGATGTGTAGAGTCACGATGTTCATAGGAGAATAGGAACTTATTGGGCTACAGCCCTACGGCTTCTGCAAGCCAGTGAAGTTCAATCCTTGTTTTCTTAGAACCTCGAGTGTTCGTATTCACTCATCCAGTTGTTTGAACCGTATGTGGGGAAGGTGCAAGGAGGGTTTGACATGATCTGGAGTTTGTTCTTAACTGGTGGCATCTTGGGGCAACAGGTTTGTCTTTTGAGTAGGTAGCGTTGATGTTGCATACCAGGTTATGGTTTTACAGTTTAGCACAAGGATCATTTCACTTGGGGTTTGGGTGAATTTTGTAGATAGGGTTTAAGGAAGCATAGTAGGTAGGTGGCTGGGTTGGGATAGTTTTAAAAACTGGGTGCATTGTTACAGGGAAGTTAGAAGGTTTAACGAAACCTGGTTGTGGGGTAAGGCAGCTGTAGGATACTAGTGGTATAGATAACATAAGGAAAGAGGGCTTTTGGGGGAAAGGCTAGGGACAAACAGGGATTAAGAACGATTTGTTAATTAGTGAATTGGGGGTGTTTATGGCTTAGCATGTGCAGTATTTCATTGTTGAGCATAGGTGAGTTTTCAGGAACTAGGTCAAAGGGTTCTGGATTTCTGCCATCTAAGGTTAGGACATTTGGAATTGGACTATTCCCTACGGTAATGGAATTGTTGCAGACATAGAAGAGGGTAGTGGGTGGGCTAGGGTGGCTACAGTTGGTTAACAGGGTCTTGGGTGTGAGACTTGCTACTAGTTGTTTGACTGGATGCCATCTTGAGTTCAAGTGGTTATAGTTTGTGGTTTTGTTGTGGTTATAGGCTGTCAATACATTCAGGTTGAGCCATGATTTCAGCTTTGAAAGCAGCGGCCTAGAAGAGTATGTGTTCTCTTGGTGTGGATGTTCCGGTGTTACAAGGGGGTCACAGTAATCATACTTTAGTTTCATTAGGGTGTGTTTCAGTGATGGCATGGCAAAGGGGTTTATGATGAAATTCTAAGGTGCTTTACAGATGAGGGGTACATCAAATGATGTTTGGCTTGACCCTTCCCTTTATGGGAAGTGGATTGAACACTTTTGAGTAGAAGGGAGGGGGGAACAGCCTGGGTAGGTTGGTTGGTGGAGAACAGGGATAGGGGCTTGCTCTCTTCTGTTCCCCCTCTGTCTGGATGTTCAACTGAGTAGTTGGAGGAAGCTTGCTGAATAGTTAAGCAAGCTGAGGTAAGGATGGTGCTTATTTGATAAAAGGTAATTCAATGGATGGTGTAAGAAGTGAGTTGGGATGCTGCTTCATAAGTAAAGTAAGCGAGCAGAGGTATGGACTCTTGCTTGTTGGGCAGGGTGAGTAGGTACGCTGCCCTGATTGACATTACAATGAATGGTGTATGAAGTGAGATGGGACGCTGCTTTATAAGTAAAAGTAAGTGAGTAAGGTATGGACGCTGCTTACTGGGCAGGGTGAGTCTGTATGCTGCCCTGATTAACATTACAAGGATGTTATGCTGTATTTAGAATCAATTATATCATGAACAGTTGTAATTAATAAAGTTGGTGATCAAAGCCATGTTATGGAAATCTAATAAAGGTCGTCAAATGTCATTTGGTGTGATGTGTTACTGAAGAGGACCGGGACAACTGATTGGTTGACATTTTAAATTACATTTATATTATACTAATATTACTATACCAGCTGTTGGGATTTTATGTCTTTGCTTCTTAAATAATTTTTTGCATATTGCCTTTTAGCACAGTTTCAAGTGTGCGCATTTCACAATATAGCCTCTCTCTTTTGTGTTACTATACAACACTAGCTTCTTCCACAATCGAAACTCTTAAATTGAACTGAAAAAATTACTGAGGCAGCTATTTTACAGGCAGAGGCTGCACTTGGATTTAATGTGAACATTTCCTACTTTTCAGCACATTACACTGCTATGCCTTAAAGTTTAATTTTCCCATTTATACAGTTTTATGCTCGTATGCTTAAATAATAGTTCTTGACCTTTGATTGGTTGCTTTTTTTTTTTCCTCTTCCAAAAAGCATCTGCAGTTTCTCCGATTTTTATGATCATTGCCAGTCACCATGTTGGCTTTATTCTGCCATTTGTAACTCATGCCTTGCTTTTCACATATGGTTCTAATGACAGTCAGCTCTCAGACCACATCTACTTACATTTGCTACCAGAGCGGTCTACTGTTGTGTCATATGCATTAGGAAAACATAGCAATCTGTGTGTATTTAACTAAACATGTTTTTTTATTACAACGGATTTTTATCTCTTTGGCGAATTACTATCACTCTTTACTTTTAAGTGTCACCTACTTTTACTGCTGAGGTTGCCCCTGCATTACATGAAGACATTTCCACTGGTTCACACTGCTACACTTGTACTATATTTATGTTTTTCTTCACTGGCCGAGTTTCTTTAATAGGACTACTGATTGGTGAATTACTGTACAATTTTCACTAAACTACTGATGTTTAAATGTCTTCTTTCACCTAGATCATTTCACTACTCATATTACATTATTTTACTTCATTTCTGGTATTATTTTTTACTATGATTTTTACCTTTCTTTTTTAAGGGACAATGATTGGATAATGTTCGTGATTTGACTCTATTGTTGGTCAACTTCCTTTCAACAGATTTTGGGTTAAGCTTCTTCTTCTGTTTATCCTTACAGAACGAATTACTGGTTTTATTGCCTTGGGACTATAAAAGTTAGAGTTTTGCATTACAATTTATTGTTCTGATGAAGTTCTTGTAATTAATGAATGAAAGCGGTCAACAAGTTTGGTCTCGGATGTTCTTTTGTTCCTTTAGCCTTTGGAGGCAGACGCAAGCAAGCACACACACAAACACACACACACACACACACACACACACACACACACACACACACACACGCGCGCGGCACGCAGACACACACACACAAACACATATATATATATATATATATATATTACATTAACTTACAAAGCGGAGAGGAAAAACGCAGAGGTAAAAACGGTATTTGAGTGCTTTCATTCTTTAATGTTACAAGAACTTCTTCAGAAATTAAGATAGCCACACAAATGCTTCAATATACAGAAAACCAGCAGCCAATAAAAAAAAAATCTTTGTTTCATGTAAACAACTACAATAGCCAAGGAAATATAACAGTAATCAAGGTAATGTAGCAAATCCAGACTTTACTTTCAAGAAAACAAAGACTTTGAGAAGCTCTTTTGAGAAAAATGACTCTCCATTCTTGATTTAAAGCTTTCTGATAGATGGTAAGCTTACGGATATGTTCCCATGCAGTAACTGTGTTACTTGTAAATACATTCACAAAGGAAAAAATTACTTTTTCAAATACTGCAATGTCACAATGCATTTTAAGAGATTTTAATTGCCAATGTGTAAACGTAGTGTATGCAAGTATCTGTGACACCTGCGACTGTTTTATGTTGGTAAAACCTGCAGAAAATTGTCGGATTTCATTAAGGAACATAATGCAACTATTAAGTCTAGGGACGGCAGTCATGATTTACGGAAACAGTGCAACTTGCAGGCATTTTACTGGTTTTAAATTCATAGTATTGGAGCAACTGGATGTTTTCTTTGGTGACTGTGACTCTGTTGGAAGTGAGAGAGCTTAAATGGCAGCTGCTTCTCAATACAGAGGCTGACCCAGGTATCAAAGAAAATTACAACATAAAATGTGCTCTGCACTGGTTTAATTAAACCACTCAACATGACTGGTAACTCTAGGAAAGATACCATATAAAACATGTTGGTACTGCAGAAGACCCGGGTGCTGTTGAATAGTTACATTTGTACTGGAAAGGGTGGGGAAATTCTTTGGGGACTATGATGTTTTGTTAGAGTTCCTTAAACTGAAATGGAAACTGATGTTAAATGAGGAGAATTACTCAATTCTAAATGAGAACGTAAATATAAAATGTGCATTACGTTAGTTCAGTTCAGCCATGATCTCAACATTCCTTTACGATGGGCACCTTGTACATTTCTGTTTGAAATGCACACTGATTTAGTAAGTATTGGTTGCTGACTTTTTATTACTTGTAGTGTCCTTCACTGATCGGAATTATTTTGTGTTATTGGCTGCTATTAGAGAAAAAAATATAAAAAATAAATGTTCAGTACACTGGTTGCATAAGTGCGCACACCCTTTAATATTTCATTGAAGCACCTTTTGATTTAATTACAGCATTCACTCTTCCTGGGTACACACCTGCCATCAATTAACAAGACTATAATTAACCCCAAATAAAGTTCATCTGTTCTGGTAGGAGTTTCCTGACATTTAATTAGTTGCCTGCTACAGCAAAAGCCATGGTTCACAGAGAGCTTACAAAGCATCAAAGAGATCTCATTGTTGAAAGGTATCAGTCAGGAGAAGGGTCCAAAAAAATTTCCACAGCATTGCATATACCATGGAACACAGTGAGACAGTCATCAAAAAGTGGAGAAAATGTGGGACAACAGTGACGCTGCAAATAACTGGATGTCCCGCCAAAATTGATGAAAAGACAAGATGAAAACTGGTCAGGGAGGCTGCCAAGAGACCTATAGCAACACTGAAGGAGCTGCAGGAATTTTTGGCAAGTACTGGTTATATACTACATGTGAGAAGAATCTCCCATATTCTCCATATGTCTGGACTATGGGGTAGGGTTGCAAGATGGAAGCCTCTTCTTACACAAAAAAAGATGCAGGCTGGGGCTAAAATTTGCAAAACAATACATAATGTCTCCCAAAAGCATGTGGGAAAATGTGTTATGGTCGGATGAAACCAAAGTTGAACTTTTTGGCCACAATTTCAAAAGGTACGTTTGGCACAAAAACACCACTTTGCATCCCCATGGTGGTGGCAGTATCGTGCTTTGGGGTTGCTTTTCTTCAGCTGGAACTGGAGCTTTAGTCAATGTGGAGGGAATTAAGAACAGTTCCAAATACCAGCCACTTTTGGCCAAAACCTTCAGGCATCTGCTAGAAAGCTGAAGATGAAGAGGAATTTCACCCTTCAACATGACAATGACCCTAAGCATACATCCAAATCAACAAAAGAATGGCTTCACCAGAAGAAAATAAAGTTTTGGAATGACCCAGCCACAGTCCAGATCTAAATTCAAAAGAAAACCTGTGGGGTGACCTGAAGAGGGCTGTGCACAAGAGATGTCCTTGCAATCTGACAGATTTGGAGCACTTTTGCAAGGAAGAGTGGGCAAATATTGCCAAGTCAAGATGTGCCATAGTGATAGATTCCTACCCAAGAAGACTGAATCCTGAAATTAAATCAAAAAGTGCTTCAACACAGTATTAGTTTAAGGGTGTGCACATGTATGCAACCAGTGTACTGTACTATTTTTTATATTTTCCTCCAACAGATTTGTTTGTTTTTCAATTGAATTGTACAGTTTATAGGTCACACTGAAGGTGGAAAAAGTTTTGAAATGATTTATTGTGGTCTCGGTTTTTATATCACAAAACTTGGTATTTTAACAGGGCTGGGTACACTTTTCATATCCACTGTATAATATATATCACACATACATTAAATACACATGCACACCAAACTTTGCCTTGGCACAACTCCAACCATACAGTATAGTTTATTCCTGAACATGGGCCTCTCCAGTCAAAAATTGTTGGTGCTGATAACCAATGGCCAATCCCTTCTGAACCATCCAATTACCCAAAATGCAAGATGATGTGACTTTTTGTTAAAACAGCATGTTTTCCACCCTCAAGTCAGCATAGGTCTGACATACAACGCTGGTAGGATGTAAAGGTTTAGTATACTGGCCAGACTTTGGTCTTTCCTTGGCAGGAGAATACTGCAACAGTGATACAGAAGGACATCTTAGACAGCCTTAAAGAAAATCAATTAGGAAAGGTGGAGAGAATAAATGACTGGGAAGAATCCTGTAGCTGTCCAGCAAAAGCAGTTCAAGCTCCAGCTTTGGTACAAGAGATATCTTCCAGTAATTTAGAGGGAAAAACAAGTCATATGTTCTCAGGGCTGATCAAAATTAAATGTAACACTGAAGGAGCATATCAACTCAAACAAAAGAAGGCTGGGGAAAAAAAAGGAAGTAGCTTTAACAGCTATTCAGAACAACTGATACAACTGCAAAAATTCAGAGGTCAAAATGAAGAAGAGGCCGGCTAATTGAGACTGCTCAAGAAAACAGTTTCAGTAAAGTGGTAGAGTTTGAGGACATAGCACACAGAGAAAATCTGAGATTTTCTGGCATACCAGCAGTAAGAATTTGGTATATTTGGCTACATGCACAGGGTGTCCCATTTTTTTATGTAGGAAAGACCAACCCTTCTTTAAGGGAACGTATTCAAGAGCATATATATGAAATATGGAAGGTTAAAACTATGAATACTTCGGTGAAACATGTCAGTGCTCATGGCTTATTACATTCATTTAAGTTTATGGTGTTGCAATTGATACCCAGTGATTTAAGACTGGAGAAAACAGAAATAAATAAACTTTAATGGATGATGGGTTTTACAAGCTGACAAACGGTATGGCTTTGGGAGTGAAAGCACTCATTACAGATATTTTCCTATTAAGAGACTTGCTTTTAACAGTGTTTAGTCCTTTTTTTTTTTCTTATCTTTAAGCATAAAGAAGACCAGAGGGCCAATCGTAGACTACAGCATCTCTCAAGGACTACCCCATTGGAGGGATCAGGGCAAAGAAAATACAGTTGTGTACACTTACCATAAATGTAGATGTTAGAGTGTATTTGCTGTTGCAGTCCTAACAAATGGGTTATCCATCTCCCGGTAGCCCTCCATTGGCCAGAATACCAAAGATAAGTAAAAATGGCATCGGTTGTAAAGGACGTCAGGGTGTTTAGATACAAAAGGAGGCAGCCGATGTCACTTCCTCAGTCTTTCTTGCCATAACAATTATAAGCCCCAGAAAAAAGGCTAAGCCAAATGCCAATTTGGCAAATATCATTCAATTCAGCCTGTACCTCTGGAAAAAAGAATAGGAGAGGATCAAAAAAGGGGGAAGGAGGGAGGGAGGGAAACCTAGACTCCAACAGTGAATACACTCGAACATCTACATTTATGGTAAGTGTACACAACTGTACTATGTTCATCGTGTTTCACTGTTGCAGTCCTAACAAATAGGTTGATTACCAAAGCCCAGTGAAGGGGGAAGAGGAACCAACAGAATCAAGGATTGAAGATAATGCCCTGCAACACAGCAGTGGCAAACCCTGCCCTGGCTCTGGAAAACAGAGGCAAATTATAATGTTTTGTGAAAGTGTGAACAGAAGACCATGTGGCAGCCTCCAAAATAGCTTTAGTAGGGACGCCCCTTAAAAAGGCTGCAGAAGTGGAAGCTGCTCTAGTTGAGTGGGTCCTAACCCCTTGAGGAGGAACCTTGCCATGAAAGGAATAACAAAAAGTTGATGCCATGTGCTATCCACTTGGAAATGGTTTACTTAGAAATAGCCTTGCCCTGAGCTCCAGGGGAAAACTGACCAATAACTGAACTGTTTTCCGAAGGTCTTTAGTCCTGTCCAGGTAAAACCTGTGCTGTCTGTGCACATCAAGAGAATGCAGGATCCTTTCACCTTTATTTCGAGGATTAGGAAAGAAGGTAGGAAGGTGTATGGACTGATTAAGAATCAAGCTAGAAACTACCTTAGGCATAAAGGAGGGATTGGTTCTCAAGGAGACCCTGTCTGGATGGAAAATAATAAAAGGCTCCACAGCCAAAGCCTGCAGCTCCGAAACCCTCCTTGAAGTTATAGCCAAGAGGAAGGCAGTCTTCCAAGAGAGAAACTTTAAATCTGCAGTGGCAGCTGGCTCAAAAGGAGGAAGAATGAGTTTTTCTAAAACAAAATTAAGATTCCAGCCTGGAGTAGGTGTCCTTCTGGGGGCTTTTAAAGTTGTAAGCACCTCTGAGAAACATTTTTATCAGGGGATGAGAGAAAACGTGTTATTCAAGTAAACAATGAGCAGAAATAGCTGAAGCATGGAGCTTGACAGAAGAAAAAGAAAGACCACCCTGAAGCAAATCAGCCAGGTATTCCAAAATCAGAGGAAGGGTAGGCTGAGAAGAAGATTCCCCTCTAGCCTGCATCCAATGAGAGAACCTTTCCCATTTGCCACCATAGGACTTCTTAGTGCTAGGCCTCCTGGCCTCCCTCAGCACATCAACCACCTGCTGGGAAAGGGAAGAAGATAAGGAAGGAGTCATACTTTGAGCTGCTGCCAAATGAAGGGACTGAAGATGGGGATGCAGAATGATTCTCCCTTCCTGAACCAAAAGATCTGGCTTCAGAGGAAGATGCCAAGGAGGAAATTGGGAGAGACTGCGAAGCAGTGGATACCAATGCTGTCTAGGCCAGTTCGGAGCCATGAGAATAGTCCTTGGTCATTCATCCCTGATCTTCAACAACACTCTGGGTAGAAGAGGAGGGAAGGTGTAAATTGATAGCAACATCCAAGGGAAGGACAGAGCATCCACTCTCCAGGCTCTGCTGTGATGCTGTCTGGTGCAAAAGAGAGGTAGAAGATGATTGTCCAAGGAGAAGAAAAGATCCACCTGAGGCATGCCCAAATGTTGAATGATGCTGTAAAAAACTGCTCTGTTCAACTGCCACTCGTGAGGATCCAGGGTTCGCCTGCTTAACTGGTCTGCCAAAACACTGAGCCTTCCTGGAAGGAACTGAGCTAAGAGATGCAGGTCCAGGGATGCTGCTATAGACCAAAGATTCATGCTTTGTCTGCACAGGGGGTAAGAGTGAGTACCTCCCAGCTTGTTGATGTACCACATGACTGTGGTGTTGTCTGTTCTGACAAGTAAGGTCCCTGGAGAAAGAAGGTGCTTTAAGGCTAGTAAGGCCTGTTGAACTGCAATCAACTCCTTTAGATTTATTTGCAGGTGCATCTGCTGGGAATTGCACCATCACTGTATGCATTTGCCATCCAGATGTGCTCCCCAGGTGTAGTCCGATGCATCTGTAGTCAGTACTTGAGTGTCAGGAGGTGTCCGAAAGGGCATGCCCTTGTTCTGTAGACAGGCTGTTGCCCACCATAGAGACTCCAGCTGCAGAGAAGGAAGCAGAGGGATCATCATATCCAGGCCCTGTGTGTGTGTTGACACCAAATGTTCTTGAGGTACCATTGCAATTCCTTCATATGCAGTCTTGCATATGGAATCATGAGAAAACAAGATGCCATGAATCCCAGAGCTTGCAGGTATTTCCTTGCAGGGAGCTGGGACAGGCTTGCCAAGTCCTTGAAGTAAACTGAAAGAGTTGTCCGCTTCTCCTGGGTGAGATGTATCATCTGGACGGCTGTGTTCAGACTCGCTCCCAGGAATGTTATCTCCTCGGATGGTAACAGTTTTGATTTTTCTTCATTGCGAGTGTAACCCAGGGAAGAGAGAAGAGTCTTTACAAATTCCAGATCCTTTAGTAGCTGCTCCAGAGAACTTGCTTGAATCAGACAGTCATCCAAGTATGGGTAAATCTGAATTTTCTTCTGCCTGCAAAAAGCAATGACTGGGGCCAGGCACTTCATGAAGATTCTGGGAGCAGTAGATAAGCCAAAGGGCAGCACTGAGAATTGATAATGTTGCTTGCCCACTCTGAAACAAAGTTACTGCCTGCAACTCTGCCTGATAGGAATGTGCAGATAAGCCTCTGAGATCCAAGGTTATCAGCCAGGAATCCTTTTCTAGCATTGGTAACAACTGATGCAGAGTGAGCATTTTGAACTTTGCAATCACTAGAAAAGAGTTCAGAATGGAAAGATCTAGGACAGGACGCCAGGTGCCTTATTTTTTTTTGAACTGGGAAAAGCCTGGAATATAAGCCCTGGCCTACCTGCTGAGCAGGAACTGCTTCTATTGCTCCCAGATGAAATAAAGACAAAATACCTTGGGAGCTGGAAAGGTGCAGAAGGAAAACTTGCGCCCCAAGGACACTGTTCTGAGCACCAATTTGTAGTTTGTGATAGAGGCACAGACATCTAAAAAAAAGAGCCAACCTTCCCCCTAAAGGACTCTCCAGGCAAGCAAGAACAGGCAGAAGTTGTAAAAGGTTATTGAGAGTGTTTTGACTGAGATGCAGGCTTGGAGCTTCCCGCCTTACAAGTGGAAGCCTGCCACTGCCTAGACCTTCGAGGGGTAGCTGTCTGCCCACTAGAAGATTTGTAACCCCTAGTCCTGAAACGGTTCTGTCTGCTGGTATCAGGAAAGGTCCAACTCTTGGAAGGGTAATTTCTGCTAAAGCGAGGGTATTGAACTTGCAGAAAATCTTTAACAGTTTGCATGGACTTGGCCTTATACTCCATCTTCTTAAGCACCTCCTAAGCTTTGCTGCCAAACAGATGGTCTTTATGCAAAGGTGCATCCAAAAGCTTAGCCTTAACAGGTTCTGGAAGAGGCTGTTCTCTGAGCCAAGTGTGCCTTCTAATAACAGATCCAGTAGCCATAGCCCTACTGGAGGCCTCAAGGATGTCAAACTACAATGCAAGGAATGCTTATTGACCAGAGTGGCTGAATTCAACAAATCCTGCATGTCTTCACTCTCTGCCAAAAGAGATACACTTGCAATCTTAGACTTAATAGCCTCCAAGGTGTGCTGTTGGTACTTCAGCATATGAAAAAGGCAATTGGTAGCCCTAATAGCTAGGGTGGCAGAGGGAGCCCCACCTATCAAGGTTCCGAGATTCCCTGTCCGAAGGAAAAGGATTTCTGGTAACAGTGGCCTTAACTCCCTTAGGGCCCTGAGAAATAACCTCTGGATCCGCCAACGGGTTCCTGAAAAGAAACAGATGAGAATCAGGGACTCTGCAGTACCTGTCAGGTTTCCTGGGAGCAGGGGGGACTGAGTTTGGAGATTAGGAATTTTCCAGGAAAACATCAACAACTTCCAACACATGAGGAATAGCCAGAGGCTTATGCTGAGGTAGAACTAGAAACTCCCTAATCCATTTCTTAGATTGGGGATAATCCTGGCTTTCCCATTTAAAATGTTCCCTAAGGGTATTGTCACCAAAAGAGAAATCCTCTGGAGGAGAGGCCTAAGGGATGGACTCCTCCACGTCTGAATCCTCAAAGGGAGGAAAAGCCTGAGAAAATTCCTCTTCATCAGCAGAAATGCTGGAAGAATCCGATCCTGAACAGGACAAAACCTCAGGAGAAACATCCCTACTCCTTTTAAGAGGATGAGGCTGAGAACCCCTAATAAGAGTTAACAAATCATTAGCCATTTTAACCATTTGGGATGGAGGGGAACTAGAAGGAACTGGAGCCTGCCTTTTCACAGGATTATGAATGGAAGGCTTACCTGCAAGCCTGAGGAACTTGGGAGGCCTGGCAACCACCAACAAAACAGCAGGAGTGGAAGAAACAAGTTTGCTGTTGGAGCATAAAGCTGAGGCCTCAGACCCCGGAGTCAGCTTAGCAGTACTGGCTCCAGCAGAAGAGGCGATTGGCAACAGGTTGGAAGACAAACCGAAGGCCTAAGGGACTCGGACTCTATCAAGGCCTGTGGTTGTACATCTGCAGACTGCAGGGACTGCAAGAGAGTCTCACTGGCTCCCGCCTGACTGACGACCAACTTAACCTCATCCGAGGACTTAGTTTTCTGAGGCCTGTCTTGGTCCTTGTACACTTTTTCGGAATATCAAGAGCCTGAAAACTGGTGGATGCCATACCAACAAACTTAGGCCAAACTCCGAAATGTTTGGCCGAAATCTTAGCCCAACGACAGAGAGTATGCAAATTAAATAAGGCACAAAGATTACAAATGGGAACTTCGTGATCAAGGCCTAAACAGATAATGCAATAGGAATGAAAATCTCTATGGGGAATCTGCTTTCCACAGGTAAGGCAATTATTAACTTTTTCTAACATTCATTAAGGCAAGAAAAGAGGATTCCCAACAGGGTACTTAGCTGTAGTAGACTAACTCTGTAGTCGGAAACCAACAAAGGCAAACTGCTGACCTGCACTCATCCATGAAAAGCTTCTGCTTCGGGCTCCGCTGCAAGGAAGACTGAGGAAGTGACGTTGGCTGCCTCCTTTTGTATCAGACGCCCTGACGTCCTTTACAACAGATGGCAACTGACATCATTTTTACTTACCTTTGGTATTCTGGCTGACTGAGGGCTACCTGGAGCCGGATAACCCATTTGTTAGGACTGCAATAGTGAAACACGAACATTCTGCTGTACTTCTTGTGGGGGAGAAGCAAAAAGGTTGCAGCATGGCTGGCTCCATCAACAGAAGATTTTCTCTGCCACTTTGAGAGTGACAGAACACTCATGAGGCATCAGAATGGACTTGCTCAGTTTATTTGAAATCATGTTAGCTTTCCCTGGTACATACACTGCCATTAGAAAGTGGTAAGATGAGATCACCCACTACCACACACTCACTGCTTCTCAAAGGGGAGAAGATTTGGTTTCTCCTGGTTTGTTCATGTACCAGACTAAGGACATATTGCCCATCTGAAAAGCAGCATAGGCAGCATAGAAATGGTGGAGGCCATAAACCCGTGGACCCGGAGGAAGTCCCTGGCCATGACTAAATCCAGACAAAAGAGGAGTCTGGAGAAAGGCAATTAGAGTCAGGGCCTTGGTGCCAGGCAGAGATGCCAGCATGCGGATGGTCTGGATCCTACAACCAAGTAAAATACGATCCTGAGAAGGAGTCAAGACTGATTTTTTTTTTTTAAGTGTATGTTGAACCCCATACTCTGCAGCAAGGAAATAGTAAACTGGAGCGCCTGAAGCAGATCCTAGGTGATGAGGGCTTAACAAGCCGATTGTCCAGATGAAGAAAGATCTGAACCTCTCTCAGCCTGCAAAAAGCAATACCAGGAGTGAGGTGTTTAGTGAATACCCTTGGGGCAGTAGAGAGGCCAAAGGGCTAAGCAGAGAACTGAAAATGCATGGAAGAAACAAATGCAAAAGCTTCCTGAAAAGAAGGATGGGGATATAATGTTAGGCATCCTGGAGATCAAAAGAGACCAGAAAGGCCTGAGAAAGAAGAAATAACATCTGAAAGGAGGGGACCTTTATAAAGATGTTGAGCTGATAAAAGGTCCAGAATTGGTCTCCGGGTAACCTTCTTGGGAACCAGAAACATACTGGAATAAAAAAACAGTTTCATCTTGGGGAGGGGGCACAATTTGAATGGTGCCTTGGACCAAAAGAGAATGAAACACCTCTGCAAAGAGGGAAAGCTGTTCTCATGAAGGTTGAGGGATGCCCAGAAAGTGAGGAAGAGATTTCCAAACCATTAAATACCAAAGTGTATAATGGATACAACCCAAGAGTCTGGTGATCCTTACTCAATTTGGAAGAGAAAGGGAAAGACAAAAGGACAAGGGAACCTGGCCAAGGAAAAAGGGAAGCAAACTGTCAGAACTTGGCTTGCCCTGAAAAGGTGGTTTCTGAGAAATAGGGGTCTATGTAGACATAGCAGGAAGTACATGTCTAGAACTATTTTACACTTGGGCAGAACATGAGATTTGGAAGAGTAATTCCTCCCAAACTTTGAACAGGAAAAACAAAAATGTTTCCAACTCTTGCAAGGCTTTGCCTTTATCCTGGAGATATTTTAAAAAAAAAGTCAGCAGCAGCAGAACCAAAAAGACTCATCTAAAATGAGTATCCAATAATCTGGCCTTAATGTTATCAGGTAAAGCCTGAAGATAGAACCATGATTAACATCTCATAACAGAACCAAATGTAGTAACCTTGGAAGAAGCACTAGTTGTATCATAACTGCACTTAGGAGTGGCAGGCAACATGAGAGGTAGCAACCAAAAAGAAAAGGTTGAAGCCTTCACCGCAGAATCAGGAAGGTCAGAAATGATTTGAGAAACCTGAGAAAAGAGGGCTAGAACATACCTGGTCATACGAGTCTGGTAATTAATAGTCCTACAGCTCAATAAAAACAATAAAACAAAACAATAAATGCAAAGTTTAATGAGCGCTTTCAGGCTGTGCCCTTCATCAGATAAATTTGCTCACATTCAAACACTCATTTAAAGGGAGTAACAGCCAGTCTGTGCTCAGTACTGACCCCGCCTTTTTTAAGGCAGGTTTTAATGGAATTACATCATTAAACCCTGGATGTCTGTGTGCTTTAAGTTCTATTATCCATTTGGCCTCTTCATATTCAGTGTCATTCACTATATCACCACCTCTGATGTTACTCAACATATACCAAATCAACATAAATTTAAAATAATGTCCTTGATGACCAGATATGTGTCTATACAGGGCATCATGTTCATTTTTCAACCTGATAGCTGACAAATGATTTAATATCCTCTGCTTAAACATGCAGTGTGTTTTCCCTATGTAGTAACAATTGCATGTCTGACAAGTAGCAAGATAGACCACACATTCATGGTCCTGCAGTTAGCTCTGGTGTTGAAAGAATATACCCTGCCTGTGATAGGATGAACAAAATTAATGGCCCCATTAATGTAATGGCATGCCTTATATGACCACATGGTCTAGTACCTCTCCTCACTTCAATCCGCTGTTTGTCACATTTGCCCTCATTTCCCAGTAGGTCTTTCAAGTTTTGAGGCATGCTTACAGTTTGGTGTGGTTCCGAGGGGCATGAGGGTCTTTTGCATGCCCTCACAAGGTGAGCATTATCCGGCACTCCTTGCTAAGTGGCAGCAGATTAACATTAATACTGGCTTTTCCTATATGTGTTTACTACTGGAGTTTTTTGTTCCAGAAGAACAACAGTTAAGTAAATATGTAGAGTTTCTGCAGAAGCAACTAGAGACTGAGTTTAAGGAGGAGAGCTATGTCAGTTGGCTAGAAAATGCTTACTGCACTTTTTCCACCATTGATCATAAACTCCAGCAGACTAAAACAAAGAAACTGCAGAGGGGCTACAATGATTTTGTGAAAGGCCAGATTTTTGTCTGGCGTAAGGAAAACACCAATAATGTGGATATACAAGCAAATGGCTTGACAGAGACTGTGGAGAAGCCTACTTATTTGCTGAATCCCAGGTGTAACAGTTTCTATGCCAAGGAGTAGACCAATGAGAGGGGATGCCAGACACCGACGCTGAGCTACTAGACTGCATCAGGGTAGAAGCAGAGTAAGTAAAGCACTATGGAGCCAAGGAAAAGTACAGTGAACTTCAGCTTTAACGCAAACAGAAGGGAAAGTGTGGAAATAATGCTTTTCCCTCATTTAATAATTATTTGGGAACAGTGTGTTAGTTGGTTTGGGCTTCTCTGCATCATCCATTTTTCTATAGACAGAGGGTTATGTTACTTGGATAGTTGCATACACACAAAGGACCTAACTCTCTCTGTCCTAAATATCTTTTCATTTATAATCTGACTTCATATACCATGCTCACTTTTCCTACTATAATCCTTACCCCTACATCTATCCTAATCCTCATTCTACTTCCTTTGTATCACGCCTCCTCTTATACCAACTTCCACCTACACCCTATACCTCCTCCTCCACACCCCAACCTCACAAATCACTTCCACAATATCTCTGCCTCTATCTCCCTGTGACCCCATCCTTCTCTTAAAAGTAAAACTCTTCCGAATCCCTACTAAATTCTACAAATCCAAACCCACGCCCTACCATCCATTCCTAACCAAACACAATCCTCACAAACTTATTCCCCTTCTCTCTTACCTCTGCTTAGCAGGCGACATTCATCCCAACCCAAGACTAAACATTTCTTTAACAAACAACCCTAGCTCCAACAACAAATCCACCAGTAAATACCTTAAATTCCTCACCATCAATACCCAAAGCTTAGAAAATAAGTTTACCCTCTTTCATGCCTGGCTCAATCATAATATATCCGAAACAGTATCACTACTTGGTCAATTTCATGTTTATACATGACTAATATGTTGAGATTAATATTTATGGTTCATATTAATGTGGCCATGTATATATATATATATATATATATATATATATATATATATATATATATATATATATGTTATTTACAGCCTGACAGATTACTCATGTTTTATACATATGTATGGCACATACCTCTACTCTTATTGGCTGGGGGTATATATAAATGCAAGACTGGGCTGCTGGTGAATTGTGTTGTTATTACTCACTGAAGAAGGCGATAGCCGAAACTAGTCTGAGTGAACTGCATTACGTTTGGGGCATTATATATGTCCCTTTCCATTTTTTCTTCGTAATAAATGTGGAACTATACATGCTGGCCTTTTGGTGTTTTTTCAAGTTTGGTTGGCTGTGCATGCCGTACGTGCGAGGAGTGCTGTTTCGGATTGTTTCTCTTACCCCGCTGTTGGCGTTTAGCTCCATTTTTCGGCAGGAGATGACTCCTTCCCTGATGATGTGAATTTGGTCTTTTCACCAGCGTTTTTCCAGGATTACATCAGTATATCTGAGGCTTTAACATCACTTTTTGGAACTTTGCTTTTCTGTCAGCTGGCGTTTTGGATTTTTGGATTTATGGGTGTATACATATTTTTGAGACAAAATCTTCCTTTTTTGGCCTATGAGTAGGATGACACCACAAATCAGGTACCGATACTTTTGTATTGCAAGGGCGTACTATCTACATTTCCTCTATATTTAGGGGTTACAGTATATGCTACGAACATTTTTGAACATTTGGTCAAGTGGATTATTATCAACACGTATGAACATTTTTTTTGGAAACACCGTCGGTTCATCTCAATGGACTATTTATACTTTTGGGCATACCAGCCAGCGTATAATGGATATTATTTCCCTGTGATCGGAAGGTGATGCTTAAGCATTTATATTTGGACTATAACCACATTAACTTATCCATTTTTTGATTTGGGTATAGTATAGTCAGTTTATGTGTTTTTACCATTCCATAAAAGTGTGTGTTCACTGACCAGGACGTATATGTATTACAGGATTGGTGTTAAACATCTTTTTTAGGGTGGAAAGCAACTGTGATTTTTTAATACTTTTGGTATACCAGCCTATAATGGACACCATTTCCATGTTATCGAAAGGTGATGCTTAAGCGTTCATTTGGACTATTACTATATTAACCCATCCATTCTTTTGGACATTTTTTGGTTTAGTATAAGTCAGTTTATGTGTTATTACTATTACATAAATGTGTGTGTTCGTTGACTAAGACATATATGCATTATAATAATAGTGTTGAACGTCTTTTCTAAGGTTGAAAGCAATTGTGATTTTTTTCTACCAGCAATAATATTGGGTCCACCCTGAATAGGAAACGTGGGTTTTCAGCGATTCAAGGACATACATGCTCTATATGATATTTTTTGTGGGATATACAAATTTGGAGTATACTTATCAGTCAAAGGATGTTGAAAGGATTATTTGTGTAATGTGTGTAATAACACTAGCGCTTATTTGGTGACATATTGTCAGATATTCTACAAGCGTTGTTCCTTTCAGATTATTATTTTCTACTTATCTTATTATATACAATTTTTGTCAGTTTAAATCTGTATTGTACCTAGTGATTGTTTATTAATGTTGTATATATTTTTCAAATACCTGAATATAGGGGATAAAAGACTATTTGCCAGCAGTATTGTGCTCATTTGGATAGGGCATATTGAAATCTATAACTTTGAGTGGGTACAGAATATTTGTACTATACCTATAACTAACTAGATGTTGGCAGGTTTATTTGTGTGATACACTATAGTATAGGAGCAGGTTTGGCCAGTCAATATTAGACATACTGTAAGTGTGACATTTATCTGTATAATTGTCTCTCATTTTTCGATTTAAATTCTTTTTTGAGTTTAAATCTGCATTGTACCCAGTGAAAGTTTATTAATATTGAACATTCATTCTAACTATGAGTATAGGGGACATTAGGATTCCAAATATTATTCATTAGCAGGTTTGCGTCTATTTGATTGGGCTCATTCAAACTCAATATATTGAGTGGGCCCTAACATATATATGTGACTTCAAATTACATTATCATTGTCTGTCAGGTTTCTTAGATATTGAGGATGAAGAATGATAAAAAAGTTATATCTGAGGATCACTAATACATTAACCTTGATGAATGCACATGCTATTTATTTCTATATATATATATCTTTATGCACAGTGTACCCCTATATAACATTTGGCTCCTTCTATATATTTTTTTACATAAATAGGCTTATATTGCCATTATTTGGATTTTATTGACCATAATTTTGTGGAGTTGGTCCTGTGCATTATTTAGAACTAGGTTGTTACCTTGTACGGTTCTGTTGGGACACTCTTTCTGGCCCTGCCTTAGGCCTTCTCTATTCTGTTACATTTTGGCACTCTATAGATAGTTTCTTGGACAACTTATACTGGTACGTATTATGGATTTGGACAAAATATTGGATGGGTTGTGTGCTGATAGGGAAGACATAGGTATTTTTGGATTAGATCCAATCCCAAGCAACAACCTCACCCAACCCAATTCCAACACTCCAGATAGTGGTGAATTGGCCTTTCGTAACTTGGAGAAAGGACTTAAAGGGCTCAGGGCCAATATTTGGCACCTGAGGCTTTTCAAAGCCTACCTTCATAAAAATATGGCACCCAGAGGTCTTCGAATTAAACTTCGCCAATTAGTCGGCAGATCTGAACAGAGGCTGACTGATGAATGGGATGAGGCACTCAGAAATGGTTCTATGGTCTTTGTTAAAATCTTAGCCTCTTACTACGAAAGGACCATTGATTTATGTGCATCAGAAGTTAAAGAATTAAGTATGGAGTGTAAAAAATTTCAGTCTAGTACAAACTACCATGAGTTGTTGGATAGGTTGTCCAAGGAACTAACTACATATGACAAAATCATTAGGGATAGAAAAGTCAAGAAATTTAACAGAGATGTCGTGGATTATGACAAGGGGCATCCCTTTCAAACACAGAGAACTGTGAGATTTCAGGATACTACCCCAGGAATGACCGGAGGCAGGACCAGAAAGAGACCTAGGTCCATACTAAAACACAGGGACCAATTCCACACTAGCACATCATGGGAGGAGTCATCATACACAGACAGTGAGGGTGGAACAATAGTTAATTCACCCCTCAAGAAGAAAACTAATAGTCATTTCCCTTTAGGGGTGGTAGGAAATCCAGAGGGGGGAGGAAACATGTCAATAGAAATAGGAACAGATTCAATGACCGGACTGATACAATCTCTACTGAAATAATGAGAACAAAATTTGACAATATTCTTAATTTATCTGATTGTGTACTTACGGATGACCAACACCAAGTATTGAATAAAGGATTGAGTTTTGTTCCAAGCTTTCTCTCTGATCAATATCAAATTTCATTGGATGTGATGGACTACTGTCGTAGACTTAACCTCAAGATATTTTTTTCAGAACAGGATACCTCAACCACTCAAAGATCTTCCGATTTTGTTTTTCACAAATCCACTTTTCAACCACCCATGAATAAGAATGTGGCTATTTTTCAACAGGCTGTACTCAAAGATTTACACTTTCCTCATTTGGAAAGTCAAATTATTTCGGATAATATTACCCCTGTAGAGAAGGAGGCACTGTCAGAATTGAGATCTAATCATAACATTGCAATACTCCAAGCGGATAAGGGAGGAGCTGTGGTAATTCTAAATATAGATTATTATGTCCAGGAGGGTCTTAGACAATTGTCCGACTCTCAATGTTATATGCACATGGGTATTGATCTGACTAACAAATTCAAACAGGAGATTGATTCATTTTTAGAGGCAGCCTTAGAGGAGGATATTATTACCAAGAAAACTGTTCAACATCTTCAGGTTAAGGATCCATCGAAACAAATTCTATATTTACTTCCGAAGATACACAAATCCATCACACACACCCCAGGTAGGCCCATTGTTTCTGGCCATGGTTCACTTACTGAACCATTATCCGTATTCCTCACACAATATCTTAAACCTCTTCTCTCACAGGTTAGAGCAAGAATACAGGATACTACCCAATTTTTGAAAATCATTGAAGATACACAGCTTGAGCCAGAATGGTTGATGTGTACATTGGACGTAAAATCTTTGTATACTAGCATACCACACTGGGCAGGGCTACAGGCTTTAGAATATTGGTTGAACAAGGCCAAATTATATCCACCAGGTTTTAACACGTTGCTGATCTGTATGTCCGAACATGTCCTAAACAAGAATGTATTCTACTTTCAAGGGGATTGTTACTGGCAACTTCGCGGTACGGCCATGGGGGCCTCTTTTGCCCCAATTTATGCAGATCTTTTTATGGCCTATCTTGAAGAATGCCTTATATATAATCCCCTACATAACATCTATTTAGTAGAAATGGACATCTGGCGGAGATATTTAGATGATTGCTGGATGGTGTGGCGTGCGGATGCCACTTACCTTATGGAATTTGTGGAATATCTAAACAACAACATATGGGGCATTGAGTTTTCCATTACATCGCACAAGGATCAAATATATTTCCTGGATGTTACAGTGTATCGGAATAGGGACCATACACTCAATACTAAGATTCATCGTAAATATCCACAGTTTAACTCTTTGCTTCATGCCTCTAGCATGCATCCACGCCACACCATCCGCAATATCCCCAAATCTCAATATTTGAGGATTAGACGGATTAATTCCTCTAATGTTGACTATGCCAATGCTAAAGCAGATTTAAAGAACAGATTTTTGGATAGGGGATACTCTATTTTTGATATTGAATCTGCCAGGGTTTGGACAGACAAACAAGAAAGGCAAACTTTGCTAGAATACAAGGACCATACTAACTATCCCAAGGAGGACAACATCAGGTTCATCACGACTCTTGGCAGTCAGGAGTATTATAAACAACAATTGGAACATTTTGCTAGCCAATGATTACCTTCGGGGGATCCTGGGAAATCAATGCTCATTCTCATACAGGAGAGGCAAAACATTGGGAACACTATTCTCTCATTACAAACAGAAGAAAAGTGGAGGGGCCAAGTACAAACAGCTCACCATAACAGGGGATGAACTTTTGGGAACTTTCCCATGTGGACATTGCACTTCATGTACCCAAGTAAACAAGCTCAAACAATTTACTAGTTCAAACACTAGCAAGGTGTATGATGTTAGAATTTTTGGTAATTGTTCAACTAGCTGGGTAATATATTTGGCCACCTGCCAATGCAGTTCATTTTACGTAGGTAAAACCTCACTATCGTTAAGAATAAGGATTGGTGAACATCGAAGTGATATCCGCAACAAAAAATTGACCAATGTCTTATATCAACATACTGTTAAACATCCTACTGCCAAATTTATGTTCACAATCATAGAAAAAATCACTGGCAATAGACATAACCAACAGGGATGGCAAAGCATACTCAGTCAAAGAAAAATACTGGATCATACATCTTGGGGCATTATTTCCATCAGGACTTAATGACCATTTATGATTAGGTAATACATTTCTCCTCCAGGACAACCACTTGGTACTTATTTAGGATAAGTAGATTTCCATCATTATATTTTCTTATTTGTGCACACTTTTGATGCAGTAATTTGTTTAGTCCATTATTACTGTTTCCTTATTTTTTGCAAGGGTAGTTATATTTCTACTGTATTTTTTAGATTCTGTTGATAATGCATACCTTGACAAGTAGTTACTTTCATTTGTATCACTACTTGGTCAATTTCATGTTTATACATGACTAATATGTTGAGATTAATATTTATGGTTCATATTAATGTGGCCATGTATATATATATATATATATATATATATATATATATATATATATATATATATATATATGTGTGTTATTTACAGCCTGACAGATTACTCATGTTTTATACATATGTATGGCACATACCTCTACTCTTATTGGCTGGGGGTATATATAAATGCAAGACTGGGCTGCTGGTGAATTGTGTTGTTATTACTCACTGAAGAAGGCGATAGCCGAAACTAGTCTGAGTGAACTGCATTACGTTTGGGGCATTATATATGTCCCTTTCCATTTTTTCTTCGTAATAAATGTGGAACTATACATGCTGGCCTTTTGGTATTTTTTCAATCATAATATACCTGATAATGTAGCCATCTCTGAAACCTGGCTAAAACCACACAAACAGACTCTGAATTCCTTCCTCCCAGCTATCAATCTCTCTGATCCGACTACCTAAGTAAAAGAGGTGGTGGTGTAGCTATAATCTACTCCAATCATTTGTCCATCACTCCCTACCCTAATCCTATCCCTTCCTTTAATAATGCTGAACTTGTAACTGGCCTTCTAAAATTAAACGACCATAGAAATATCTGCACCATCTCGCTCTATATTCCTCCTGGTAACAACACCAATACCCTGGAAGACATCTTCTCCTATTTTATGGGTGATGTAAATATTGACTGGCAAAAAATCATTGACCCTAATCCTACCATTTCAATCAATCTCTTCAATTTCACTCAACTCACTAATGCCATTACTAGGCCCAACAAAACCAAGCCCCCAGGCTCCATCCTAGACTGGATCCGGGTATCTCACCCTAACAAAATAAAATCTGCTGTCACTCCTGACACATTAGGAGACCACCTCCCTGCCTTCAACCATAGAGCTACACCCCTCTTTCTCACATTCCCACAAACTCTTACATACTTGCAACCTCACTAACTTTAACCCTTCTACCTTTTCGGACTCCATTAAGTTCACTAACTGGAACCCACTAAAAACCTTACCATTAGACGATGCCGTTGACTATTTCAACTCTACATTCTTAACTGTCCTAAACTCCCTAGCTCCTATAAGAACAAAAAGAGTTAAAGCTAAAACTGCCCCATGGCTTACCAAAAAAATTATGGTACAAAGAGACAAAATCTGGAAAAGCTATCTCCAACATAAACAACCTGTATTGTTATTTAAATACAAACAGCTGTGAAACCAAGCTAAAAAATAAGAAGTTATGTACCTACCATAACGTTCCATGTTAGTTGTCTTCTCTCGCCTTCTTTCTTGCTTGATGGGTTCGGAGCCGATCCCTCGGCTCCGACTCGGCACTTGCTTTAGCTCGAGAACTCCTTTTACCAGGTCGAGGCAGCCCCATATCCCATGATGCAAGGCGGTAAGTACCCAGATCTCGTTTGTTGACAAAGGGCAATAACACCAAGCATAAAATACTTCCCAAAGGAAGAAGAAACTTACAGATGGAAAAAGGACCAGGTCTGAATGGTCTTTAGTATAATAGTTTCTTATACAAGGTCTGTCCAGGCCAGGGGGAAGGAGGGAGGGTCGCAAGAAAGAAGGCGAGAGAAGACAACTAACATGGAACGTTATGGTAGGTACATAACTTCTTAATGTTAAGTTGTCAATCTCGCCTTCATTCTTGCTTGATGGGACCGCCCCTAGCACCTCTATCCTGGGTGGCTCAATGGAACAAACTCTTGAGGACTGTAGAGCCAAAACTGGCTCTGTCCCTGGAGGCCAAGTCCAATTTGTAATGGGAAACAAAAGTGTGAGGAGTGGCCCAAGTGGCCGCCGCACAAATAGTGTCCAAAGGAAGTCTAGCTTGAAAAGCTGTAGAAGTAGCTAAACTCCTAGTTGAATGTGCTTTAGGTTTTGAGCACAGCTGTTTACCCCTGAGCGTATAAATTTCAGTGATGACCGAAGAAAGCCATCTGGACAAAGTCACTTTAGAAACAGGAAGGCCTTTTTTATTATCCGCATAGGAAACAAAAAGTTGATCAGATTTTCTAACTTTTTTTGTTCTGTCCAAATAATATCTAAGTTGACGGTGGACGTCAAGATAATGTAGCTTTTGTTCAGCTCTATCTGAATAGTTAGGAAAAATACAGGAGATCAATGGATTGATTCAGATTGTTCTTTGAAGCGACTTTAGGTAAAAAGGATGGATTAGTTCTCAAAGATACTCTGTCTTTGTGAAAAATCAAATAGGGGGGTCGAACCGAAAGAGCATGAAGTTCAGACACCCTCCTGGCAGATGTAATAGCCACTAGGAATAAAGTTTTCCAAGAAAGATATTTCAGGGAACAAGAAACAGCTGGCTCGAAGGCTGGAAGAATCAAGGATGTCAGCACTAAATTTAGATCCCACTGAGGAGGAGGATTCCTGATTGGAGGCTTTAGTAGGAAAATTCCTTTCAAGAAGGCCCTGCAGAGCCTATGGGACATAATATTATGATCTGCTATCCCGACATGAAAATTAGAAATAGCAGCCAATTGAACTCTGACTGTTGAAGAAGAGGAGCCTGCATGAAAAATCTCTGCTAAGAAGTCCAGAACTGCCTGAACAGGGGCAGTAAAAGGATCAATATTTTGGGCCTTAGCCCAATAAGAGAAACGTTTCCATTTGCTTGTGTAAATCCTCCTGGTAGAGGATTTTAGTGAAGCTACTAAGATGTCTCTAACAGGGTTAGAGATCAAAAGAAGCCTGGCTAAGGAAGGAAGTGGAGCAACCATGCTGTGAGGTTGAGAGAGGGGATTGACCGGTGCAGCTGACCGGATTGGTGAATCAGTAGATCTGGCACTGGGTCCAGATGCCACGGCTGCACCAAAAGGTGATGATGGAGGAACGGGAACCAAACTTGTCGAGGCCAGTAAGGGGCAATGAGAATCAATTTGGCTCTCAAAACGGTAGCTTTCTGGATCACCTGAGGGATCAGAGGAAATGGAGGGAAGGCATAAAGAAGTCCCTGGGGCCAATCCTGGGTCAGAGCGTCTCTGGGGGGATGGCCTGATAGAGGGAAGAGGCTGAAGAAGTCTGGACATTTGCTGTTTTGGGGAGTAGCGAAAAGATCGCAACATGGACGACCCCATTCCAGAAAAATCTCTTCCGCTATAGATTGCTTGAGAGACCACTCGTGAGGCATGAGGATAGCTCTGCTCAATCTGTCCGCTATAATGTTGGTTTTCCCAGGGATGTGCGTTGCTACCAGAAACCGATGAGAGGAGATCGCCCATTGCCAAAGTCTGAGCGCTTCTCGACACAAGGGGTAGGACTTGGTTCCGCCCTGTTTGTTGATATACCAAACTACAGACATGTTGTCTGTGTGGACTGCAATTGTCCCTACGGGAAGAAAGTCGTTGAGGGCTTGCAACGTTAAAAGCACTTCTCTCATCTCCAGGACATTTATGTGCAGATGGTACTCGAACGGTTGCCACGTCCCATGAACCATCCTGCCCTGATAATGACCCCCCACCCGATCAGGGAGGCATCCGTGGTGACAGTGGCTATCGGGGACAGAGGTACAAAGCACCTGCCTTGGTGAACCTGAGATGATGTGATCCACCAAGCAAGATGTTCTTTGCATGTTTGTGTCACCAGAATCTGGTGACGCATTGGAAGTTGCTGGTATGACCACTGTGTGAACAGCATCCACTGAAGAAGGCGCATGTAGAATCGAGCCAGGGGAAGAAGTGTAATGGCCGCAGCCATGAGACCTAATACCTTCAGAACCATTCTGGCCTGTATTTTCTTGCTGGCCAGAATGATCCTGACATGAGTCTGAATGTCTGAAACTCTTTGTTCTGTAAGGGTAGCTGACATCCGAACAGTGTTTAAGTTTGCGCCTATGAAGGTAATAGACTGGCAGGGCGATAAGGATGACTTTTCGAAGTTGATTGAGATGCCCAAATGAGAACAAAGGCCTATTGTGTAATCCCTGGCTTGTATAAGCTGATGCCTGGTGGTGGCTGACAGGAGCCAGTCGTCGAGATACGGAAACACCTGAATCCTTGACGCCTCAGGTGAGCCGTAACCACTGCCATGCATTTGGTGAACACTCTGGGGCTGTAGTGAGACCAAAGGGCAGGGCTCTGAACTGGAAGTGACTGGACCCCAGCCGAAGCGGAGAAATCTCCTGGAGCGTCTGTGAATTTTGATGTGATAGTACGCATCCTGAAGATCTATTGAGCACATCCAGTTGTCCTTCTGTAAGAAGGGCAGAATTGACTGAAGAGTGACCATTCGAATCTTGTCTTCTTGACAGACTTGTTGAGTCTGCTGAGATCCAATATTGGTCTCCAGTCTCCCGTCTTTTGGGGACCAAAAAGAACCTTGAGTAGATTCCGGCTCTGAATGGTCTATTGTAACTGGCTGAATGGCTCTTTTTGCAGTAGTTTTGCGATTTCTAACTCTGCAATGTCCCTTAGACCGGGTGGTACATCTGGAAGGGAATTTGAGGGAAAGGACTTTCCTCGAAAGGAATTATGTAACCCTTGGATATGATCGACTGTACCCATCTGTCTTGAGTGAGGGAATGCCAGGCTTCTGGGTACAGTGATAATCTTCCCGACTGCCTCCAAGGAGGGACAGCCGGGCAACACCTCAGGGATGCTGAAAGGGCTTGTCAGAGAGAGGCTCCCTGTTTCCCTGGTTCTTGGGACCCCTCTGCCTCTAGAGCGTCTGTTATTGTTACCCCTCTGCCTCTAGGGGTAAACTGACCACGTGAATCCGCGTGACTCCTTGGGATTTACGGAACCACATCTTCCGCCCTTCTGTCCTTCGGGATAAGGCCTAGAAGGGGTGGAAAACGGACTCCAACAGCAGAAAGAGTCTTGCCGTCCTGCTCGCACCTGGTCAAGGTTTCCTTCACCTGAGGGCCAAACAAAGCTGACCCATCAAAGGGAGAATTTGTGAAGGACGCCTTAAAGGGATCCATAAAATCACATAGCCGCATCCAGGCTTGGCGTCTAAGAGCCACACCTGTGCCTGCGGCTCTACTCGCTCCATCCGCAGCATAAGATATTAGCCGCATGGAGGAGTTAACAACGGAATTGAGGGTTCCTAGCTGCGAAGCAATCTTATCTTGAGCTCCTGCAGCTGTAGGATCCTGAACTACTTCTCCCAGCTCCTTCAGGATATCCCTTTGGAGTCTGGTGAAGTGACATAGGTAATTCAGCGAACGCATAGCAAAGGTCGCTGAGGAAAACATCTGCTTACCGTACCTATCCATGGTCCTAGAGTCCTTATTAGGAGGATGGACGGGCACGGAAGGATCTGCAAGTTCCTTTTTGGTGGCCGCAGCCACCACCATGGCATCAGCGGGGACACCCTTGGTAAGGAATTGTTTGTCACTCGGGGCAGTGATAAATTTAGAAGGCCTCCTAGGGACTGGCTCTACAGAGTCAGGAGCTGCCCACGCCTTTCGTGCAATAACCTGCATAAGGGGTCGAAAGGCGGAGACACCCAGGAGGTGGAGGGCCGAGATCCAAACGCCTCTAGGTATACTGACTCATCCTCAGAGGGATTGTTGGTGGGCCAGTTTCCCTACTGTTTCAGAAGTTCTAGGATGTCTGCGAAGGAGACATCCTCAGAGGGGATCTAGGGGATCCCTCTGACTCATCAAAGTCAGTATCCGAAGTGACAGACTCCGGGGAGTCTACATGCTTCCTCTTACAAGTCCTCTTCCTAGGAGGATCTCCCGAAACATCAGGAGAATCCTCGGAAGAGGGGGAAATTCCCAATGGGGAAACCTGAGGCGGAGGATCTCTGGGTCCTGTAGCAAGAGAAGTGGCAGAGATGTCAACAGGTACTATAGAGGGAGGAGCTACGGGAACAGACTGCTGACTGATACCAGTGGCCAGTACACTCTTCATCACCTCGAATGCTCCCTCCCAGACAGGTCCGAGAGAACCCGCTCAAGAGCTAGGAACTCCAGGAACCACCGAAAGGGAAGTCTCCGAGGCAGATGTCGGAGCCGAGCTCACCAAGGCCGAGGCTCCAAGGGGAAGAGCGGGTTCGGACAAGGGTCCGATGCCACTCACCCCTCGGAGAAGACCATGGAAGCCCGACCACGAATCCCTCTAAGGAAGGTCTCAAGAGGAGATAAGAGTAGAGGCTGAAGGAACAGAAGGGGTATCCGTCCTTCAGCCGTAGCAGTAACCATGGCCGAAGACTCCAACTCCAAGCTCTGGGGTAGAGTTGAAGGAGGAACTGTAACGGGGTGTGGACCAACAGTCGTCTGCTGAGACGGACTGTGTAACATTTGGGCCAGTACCTGTGACTTGAGTAATCTACTGACCACTCTCTAGGTCATGATCTGACAACCTGGATGACCTTGAAGATCGGCTCCGATGGCTCCGTTCCGATAGAAGAGGTGAAGCCGGAGCCGAAAGTATCGGCTCCAAGGAAGGAGACCTCGACCTCTTCCTGGAATGAGCCATCGGAGCAGATACAATAGATCCTGTCGGAGCCGACTTCGGAGCCGACCGGAAGCTTCGATGTATCGGCTCCAGCCGGAGCCGATACAGCCACCAAAGTAACGGTGTCGGAGCCGATCGGAGCCGACACCGATGCCTGTGCCACATGGGTGTCGGAACCGATCGGAGCCGACATCGGCGGACAATACAGATTCGGCACCGATAGCCATCGGTGCCGAAAGCTTTGTCAAGCCAGAATCGGCTCCAGCCCGTGCCGATCTCGACTCAATGCAAGTCGGAGCCGAGGCCGCAGGCTTAGATACAGAAGCCTGGGCCTTGGCAGGTTTTGTTGATTTTGGTGGAGCCGACTTAGCCGGAGAGCCCTCCGGCTTAAGAAGGCCCCTAAGAATCAACTTATTACGTCTCTCCTGCAGGACTCTCTGGCTGAAGGAGTGACAAATAGCACAGGAGTCCTGCAGGTGAAGAGGGCCCAGACAATACAGGCAAGAAGTGTGACCGTCTGTCAGAGACATCTTCTGACAGCACGAGTCACACTTCTTAAAACCTGAGACCCTCTCCTTTGACATGGTGCCGAAAAACACAACACACACACACCAGTCAAAATAACTTAAACAAAATACCAAGAGGTATTCTATAAAAACAACACACACACCTAACAGGGGATGGGATAGGGAAAAAATTGACTAACAAAAAATTAAAGGAGACAGGGAATTTCTGTCAGAAAGGATAGAAAAATAAACTTAAACTATCAATAAAGGAGTTTTAGACTAAAAAGGGGCTTAAATATCACAAATGTGAACAACTTACCAGGAGCTGGTAAAAAGAAGACCTCCCAAGCGAAGCGGCAAACGAGATCTAGGTACTTACCGCCTTGCATCATGGGATATGGGGCTGCCTCGAGCTGGTAAAAGGAGTTCTCGAGCTAAAGCAAGTGCCGAGTCGGAGCCGAGGGATCGGCTCCGAACCCATCAAGCAAGAATGAAGGCGAGATTGACAACTTAACATCAAGTCATTAAAGATAAAAAATCCTACTACATCAAACTCCAAATAAATCATGCAAAAAAACCCAAACAATTCTAGAGCTCTATTAATTCCCTCCTCAAGCCTGGTACAAAAAACAATCCATGTCCTGATACTAGTAAATCTGAACAAGAAATCTTAGAACTATTCAACACCTTCTTCACCTCTTCTATTGCTGATCTAATCAAGACCTTCCCCAACAATAACCCTCCAGCTCCCCGCTGCTCAAGCTTCCTCCGCTCCTACACCCCCTACTTTTGAACTTAAACCTGTATCCACCTACCTTATAAAAAAGCTTCTCTCCAAACTTAAACCTTGCACCAATGCCCCCGACAACATTCCTTCCTCCTCCTTAAAAATTGTCCCCAATGGTATTGCTCTTCCTTATCAGCATCTTGATAAATAGATCACTACTTGAGTCCTATGTACCCATGCTATGACATTCTGCATTTATTCTACCACTCCACAAGGGTGGTAAAAACTGTAATGTTTCCAATTTCCACCCTATAGCCATCCTCTCACCAATCTCTAAACTTCTTGAAAAATGCATACACCTGCTCATGCCATTCCTTACTGAACACCAGCTACTCTCTCCTACCCAACACGGCTTCTTCCCTGGACACAGTACCAACACAGCCTTTCTATCCTTCTTACACTCTGTCAATCTAGCTCGAGACTCTGGTAACATAGTTTCAGCTGTTTTACTAGAGACTTATCTAAAGCTTTCGATACCATCTTCCACACCCATCTATTAAATCATCTATCAAATCTCTACATCTCACAAAAAACTCTTTCCTGGTTCTCCAGCTATCTTTCTGACAGGTCCCAAGCTGTCAAATGGGGCCAGGCCTCCTCCATTTTCCTCCCCACCCCTACAGGAGTACCTCAGGGTTCCATACTAGGCCCTTTGCTATTTAACATCTTTATTACAGATTTCTACAAAGCCATACCCAATATCAAAATTCTCCAATACGCAAACAATTTCACTTTGATCTGCTGCGCCTCTAACATATCTGATCTTCAGTCTCTAACTCAAACTGCCTTTTCAACTACTGAAAACTGGATGCACCAAAATCACCTCTCACTAAACGCTAACAAAACTAAGATTCTTCTATTCACTCTCTCAAAATTCACTCCCATTGATAAAAACTCACTTCAAATTACCAGCCTTAACAATTCCATTATCAAAGTCATTCCGTCTGCCAAACTCCTGGGGGTCACCATCGACAAACACTTAAAATTCAATACTCACATCCAACTTAACATCAAGAAAACCCACATAAAACTCGGCCTACTCTACAGAAACAACCACTGCCTCACTCCCTCCACCAGACAAACTTTGGCCACTACCTATCTCCTCCCCTCTCTTTTATATGGCGCTCCCCTTCTTACCAATCTATCTTTCAAACTCACCTTCAAACTGGAAGTGTGCTACAACAAAATCTCCAGATTCGCCACCAAGGCAAAATCCTCCTCCCATCACTGCACCTCCCTACACTCTTTATATTGGCTTGAACTCCCTAATCAACTTGACTTCCTCCAAATCGTCACAGCCCACAAATTATTATTCCAACCTGCTAGCTGCCCTGCATTATCTAATATCCTACAACCATATACCCCCCTTAGACCCCTTAGATCTATTCACCAAAACCTTATAATCGTCCAAAAACCAAAGCACCCAGCTGGTCAGCTTCTACTCTCTTTTTCCCTAGCCAAAAAATGGAATGCCCTGCCCTCAACTCTGAGGACCTGTGACAATCCACACACCTTTAAAACACAACTTTATTCTTACCGGTTTCTTCACAGGAAATGTAACTGCTCTCTTCAACTCATACCTCCCAAGCTCTGCTCCTCCTCCTCTCCTGGCTAACTTTCATACCTTCCTAATTTCTCTCAAATACTTAGATTATAAATGTAACTAAACAGTAACATCCAGCCATTATGCTATATGCCTGTCTTTCTCTTGAAAAAACTGTTAATAGTTTTGCTGCCTTTACTGAATACCTGTTTTGACTGTAATACTACCTGTTGATTGTTATACTACCTGTTGATTGCAATGCAAATATTTTTCTTGTAATTCTCTATGTAATGTAACTTTGTATTGTGGAGCTTTTCTACCCGGGCCTCCACTGAAAATGGGCTCTCGAGCCCAGTGGACATCCCCGGTCACCAAACTGGAATAAATAAATAAATGATGGACAAGAGGAACATAGAGACTGTTGCAGTGATTTGGCTGCTTTGGGCCCCAAGCATACAGGGGCTGCTGTGAGCCGCCAAGTTAATTATTCCATTACATACACAAGAGCATGGCCTAAGGAACTGGTTGTTGGAGAGGAGAATGGATTTTTTTGCCTCCTTATCAGCACCGGTGAAGAAGAAAGGAGATTGGAAACATCCACAACATGAGAGCAGAGAAACCAAGAAATAAGAGGATCTCACAGTGATTGGTGATAGTACTGTGCTTAATTTATCTGAGCAAGTTTTATCTAGTGATGAGCTATATGTATTAAACAAGGGACTAACGTTCATCCCGAGTCATGAAAGTATTTTTAGCAAAATAAATTTTAGACATTATGTTTGGTAGAAATGTAATGTTAAAAGATTTTTTAGGGTAACAACCAGGTGCAACACCCACTCTTTGCGACAACCTAGTACTTTTCTACCAGTGTTCAATCGCACCATGCAAATGTTCATCAGGGTTTGTGAACAAATGGACATGGTAGGAAGTTTCATAACTTGACTGCTACACAAAGACAGGCCCTAAAGGACAAGGAGCTCTTCGATATTTTATGGCTAGAGCATCTCATAACTCCTTATTTAAAAAGCCTTACCAAAAGTGCACAAGAACTTGCATACTCCCCAACCCCGAGACCCATCGTCTCGGGGGGGGGGGGGGTGGATTACTGAAAACATTTCCATCTGGTTAGAGTGTATGTTGAGACCTTGTCTGAACTCTGAATAGAGGTATTAAGAGATGCAGGACATTTTCTGACATCATTGAGAGAGAGTACAGGGGCAGGTGAGGAAGGGCATTATATTATGGTGACACTAGATGTGAAAAGCCTTTTCACCATAATAAGCAATGGTTATGGCATAGATGCAGTCTCTTGAATACTGGTAGAACTGAATTTGATGGAGAAAGGCAGAATAGAGTTGATTGCAAATCTTCTGGGTATAGTTTTAGAAAACAATGTATCCACCTGCATAGGTAGTCTCTACTGGCAGACACAGGGGGTAGCAATGGACACCCCCTGTGAAAATACATAAGCTAACCTGGTACTGTCACTCTGGGAGAAAAAGTATATGATGGGGACCCACAACAAATGGAGGGACAAGTTACGGCTACACAGGCATTTCGTGGAGGATATTTTTTTTGTTGTGGAAAGGGGGAAGAAACAGAGCTGTTTGATTTTGTCAAGTACTTAGAATAAACTACAACCTTTCTTAGATTTTCGGTTAGTTTTTCCAGCACAGAGATAGACTTCTTGGATGTCAGGGTGGTCCAAGATGGGGGGGGGGGGGTTCAAGACAACCCTATACAGAAGAGAGTGTTGGAAGAACAGCATATTGACACAGGACAGCATGCATCCCAGGTTCACATTGGATAACATTGTTACTGGACAGCTAGGGAGAGTATCCAGAATATGCACAAAGGAAAGTAATATTGAAGAGGAAGTGAGACGCTTGGAAGGTAATTTCGTAGAAAGGGATTACAACAGGCAGAAATTTCAGTGGATTTTACAGACCAAGAGAGATTTCAGGAAGAATAGAATGTTTCCATGGTTTAAACATGATGCAGGGAGGGTTCCTGCAGTCAACAGTGGAAAGAGAGAGAGTGGCAAAATGAGACTTATGTTTATATATAGCAACAGCACACATGGGATATGTAATATAGTCAGACAAAATTGGAAATCTTACTTTCTGATGAGAGGATCAGGAAAGTTGTGGGGGAAGAACCTAGTTCTGGCTTCAGGAGGAATAAAAACTTGAAAGACCTACTGGGTAATGAGGGCAGACGTGACAAACAGCAGATTGAAGTGAGGAGAGGTACTAGACCATGTAGATCATGCAAGGCATGCCATTACATTAATGGGGCCATTAAGTTTGTTCATCCTATCACAGGGCAGGGTATATTCTTTCAACACCAGAGCTAAATGCAGGACCATGAATGTGGTCTACCTTGCTACCTGTCAGACAAGCAATTGTTACTACACAGGGAAAATGAACTGCATGTTTAAGCCGAGGATATTAAATAATTTGTCAGCTATCCGGTTGAAAAATGGACATAATGCCCTGTATAGACACATCTGGCAATCAAGGACATTATTTTAAATTTATGGTGATTTGGCATATGGTGAGTAACAGAGGTGGTGATATAGTGAAAGACACTGAATATGAAGAGGCCAAATAGATAATAGAACTCACAGCACACAGACATCCAGGGCTTAATGATGTCATTCCATTAAAACCTGCCTTAAAAAAAGGCAGGTTCAGTATTGAGCACAGATTGGTTGTTACTCCCTTTAAATGAGTGTTTGAATGTGAGCAATTTATCTGATGAAGAGCACAGCCCGAAAGCACTCAAACTTTGCATTTCTTGTTTTGTTTTATTGTTTTTATTGAGCTGTTGGATTAAGTTTTCTTTTTCCAAGTGGTGATATATGCCTATTGCTTTTTTTACATTTGGTTTGACTTTGTTTAGCAGCTTTACCTTGAGTGAGGTCCTCCTCTGCTTGTTTCTTGTGTAATTAATAGTCCTGAAGGACAGGGTGACAGCACATACTTCTCAAACTTATAGTGGAAGAAACCTGGACAAAGGCCAAACAATAGGGACACATTCTAAATATTTTTCTTATAAAGTTAGAAAGTTTTTGAACAGGATTTGTATTAGCATGCATTTTCTCAAGGATATGAAGTCAAACTCAAATGAATGCCATTTATTTAGTGACTTTAATCCTTAGATTATCCCATTGATTTTTCAGAACAGAAATTTTATAAGAAGCAGACCAAAAGTATGAGGCAAAAATCTGGATAGCTGAGAGGTATGTCGCAGCAGTATAGAGATTTTTACCCAGCCTCTCCATTGCCATACTAGCCTTATCTGAGGGAAGCAACTTGGTAGAGGACAACCGCTTGGAGAGTTTGTCAGAAGGAAGACACCACAGTAAGATCGGCAGAAAGGCATTTAAAACCAAAGCATACAGTAGTCAGTCACCTTGTAAAATCTGTCAAGTTTCCTAAGAGCTGGGGATGAGAATCGAGGGCTACAGATGTGGTGAAAAATTATCCTGGAGGGCAGCCAAAACTGGAGGAACAGTAGAAGGCTTGTAAGACTCCATCTGGAGGAGTTCATACCTCTTTTGGCTATCAGAAGCAGAACAATCCCACTTAAATTCCATAACACGGGACAATGTCGCCAAAGCAGAGTTCCTTTAAAGGGAAAAACTGGACTAATAAAATCATCCTCATATGAACCATAGTCCAAGGGGGAAGGTATCGGAGAAGAGTAGACTAATGCCTTCCTTCAAGTCCTAATCCTCAGAGGAATCCTACTCCCTACATCTCCTCAGAGGAGTGTAACACCAATGAGGAGCAGGCACACAGACTCCTTGAGAAGGCTTTAAAGCCATTACATTAAGCAATCCTTGAGTAAAATCCTGCCATTCCTATTCAAAATACTTAACTGCCAGAGAAATGGGTTTATTTTTCCATTTCTTTTTCTGCAGGCCATCCACATGAAAAACCCTGGGAGGGTTAGAACCTTGACACTCAGGAAGCATATTAGGATCGCCATCCTCGCCAAGACCTGCGTAATCCCTCTCAGTACCTCATATATAATCAGCCGAGGTTCTGCCTCAACATCTGCAGCAGACATTTGAAAGGGATCCTAGGAAGTGTGAGAAGTCAGGGGCATGCCAGCCTCAGGACTGCAGCAAAGGAATCACAAGCAATCAACAGATGATCCTTCAGTCTTTCACCAGCCTCAAGACAGACATCTGTGGAGACTGGACAGCAGCCTAATCAGACCAGAGTTTTGTGGCCTTTTCCTTGGCAGATGGCTGATCCTTGGGATGGGAAGACTCCACCATTGTACCCTAAGCCAACAACTTAAAATGTTGATTTTCAAGGTAAATAGACAAGGAGAGGCAAGCATGTAGGGTCTTGGGGACAGACGCTTGGCAGATATAACACTGCATACGGTCATGGGAACAACCCAGACAGAAGGGACACTGCTTGTGATGATCTCTGTGGGGAATCTGCTTCCCACACTGACTTTTTCCCTTTCTGGTTGACATGAAACAAACACTAAAATGAGAGATGGGCAAGGAAGAATCCCAATGGGGCACTTACCTAAAAACAGTTTGTTATCCAGCATAGAAGAAAAGTAGTTCTGAAGTGTATGCATCTGTACATTACATTTATGCCGTATGCCAGTGATAGCAAACCTATGACATGCATGTCAAAGGTGACATGCCACAATGCTTTGGGTGACACCAGCTTTCACAAACACTTGAGTTACCAAAGAAACTGAATGAACAAAAATACAAGTAGTATGTGACCCTGCACTTGGCTATTAAAACTTAGCAACAATTAAGTCATTAATTGATGTTAATCAAATCAAATGCAATGTGTTCCATATTTTTTTTCAGTTCAGTTCAAAATTACTATTAAAAGTAAAGTAATTTTTTGGTGCACTGTTTTAAGCCCAGTTATCAGTGCACATATCGTTTTCTTTATTGTAAGTCACTGATTTTTCTTTTACTTTATAATACATAGCAGTACATGACTGGACTGTATTTTTTTTTTAATAAATGAATATGTAAAGAACTGTTTCTCTAGTTTGGGGGGGGTCATTCCAGCAGATTCAAGATAGGCATTTTCCAAATTTCTGACAGAGCTCAAAAGGTTCGCCATCACTGTCCTATGCCTTGCACTGGGAGCATACATGCGACATATGGTGCCTGTAAATACTAAAGGCTTTGGTATGCTGGGTGAAAACTGGGCTATCCTTGGCAGGAGAGCCCTTGCAAGGAATCACTGCAACAGTGATATGAAAGGACATCTATAGGAATCAGAGAAGGTCAGAAAAGATTGGGAAAAGAGACTGGATAAGCAAATCACAAGGAAACCATGGGAGGACATATGTATGGCTCACAAATATGCAACAAAATCTAGAAGATTTGGGATTTTTGTTTGGAAATATTTGTACAGGTATTTGTATACCTCAAGCAGACTACAAATAATTTTTTCTCAGGTAAACGGCAGATATTGGAGGTGCAATGGAAAAGAAATAGGTAACTGGGAACATATTTTTGGGAATGTAATGAGTTGGCAAACTTTAAAAATTCCCTACAGTGTACTCTGTGAAAAATATTGGGTGAGTAAACGGGTATAACTTTGTCATTTTGGCTTTTCCCGGTTAAGCGTCGCCACAGCGGAACTCCGGTCCACCAATGATTGGCAGTAGATTTTTATGGTGCCGAGTTGCCAGTCCGACGCCAAACCTTCAACGAAGGCACACCCATTTCACGCACATTTTTCAAATGCCACTCGACCGCTGGGAGGACATGCAGACTCCACACAGAAGGCACTCCAGCCAAGAATTGAACAGGAGAACCTCTTGCTGTGTGGCAACAACGCTACCGCTGCACCAACATGGCTTTGAGTAAACTAAAGAACTGATTTTTTCAGCTGGGATATAGCATTTGAATTCCCTACACATACTTTCAAATCTGGTGGCTGCAAAAAAGAAGATAGAAAATGGAAGTCCAAGTCTAAACCAACTGTTTTTTAAGTAGTGAATATTGTAACAGTCAGGAAAAACATGAAAGTGGGATCTTTAGAGAAGGGAAAGAGCAAATTACATAGAAAAAATGGAATTGTGGGAACAATACACGGATAATACTGTTTTGTAGGAGGACTGAGTTTTAAGGGAAGGCAGGAATTCAGCAATTTATGTAATGTTGGACTGATGTTAACTATTAACTATATAAAGAATATACATGATATACAAATGCTTTCCACTGTCAGCATGTTAACATGGTCTGTTTTCTGTTGGATATATGTGTTTGCCTATGTCATAAGTGATAATTCAAGAGACTCTTCAGATGATGGCCAATAAACTTTTGGCTGGTTACTCAGACTTTTACTGTAGTTCTAATAAGGCAAAGGAATTATTTTGAAAAGGTTGCATTCTTGCACATGGATGGCTACTGCACCCCATCATGAGGGTCATGGTAAGGATTCCCCACAGTCCTTAAATATAGTTTTTTGTTTTTTTTTTTGGGTGGGGGGCAAGGTTCTTTTCACTTTCTGTAATTGGTGTGCAGGTTGACTAAAGCCTTAAGGCAAATGCTACCTTGTTCATTGGAGCTTTTCCTTACATTATCTTTCCAAAAAATGGAAAAGACTACATTATTCAGCTGGTGGCATCTACAGGACCTTTTATGGCTACTCTGTGAATAGCCCCTGAAGCCATCTTCCCAATACCTGGTGGATATACATTACAAGATTTCAGGAAGGGATGGCATGGTGTGTAGAAAATATTACAAGTATGTCGGACTCCCACATCAGTCAAATATCAATGCAGAAACCTCTGGGCTACATTTCAGGATACAGATTGCTATATGGTGAACTTAGGGAGTCTATGACCCATGCATTCTGGATTTTCTCCTCTGTCTTCTTAGTTCTTTCCCTTCAGGATTTTGAATGTAAAGCAGTAGATTCCATGAGCAGTTGAATCCTGTTTCTCTCCCCCTGCCCTGTGTGTGTGTGTGAATTACATACTAGATTTCTTAAAGTATGCAGGCTAGGCTCTCTCTCAGAAGGACCTCCACTGGTGAGATGAGATATGACCCATGGTCAATACTGTTTTTGTCATTTGCACAGCCACTGTGAATATTTGCTGTGATCATAAAAAGTAATAAAATGACTACCCATACGTGTGTCAAGCAGAGTGCCTCTTTGGCCCTCTTCAAAAAGAACCTTGACGATTGGATGGGAGATAGGAAATACACCGCTGGGAAGAAATAGCCAGGGAATTGTTATGACTAGGCTTGTATAGGCCCTAGGGCCGATAGGTTCATAGGTTGGTAATTAGGCTATGACAGTCGTTCATGTGATTTGCTGATTTTATATTACCAGTTTTTGTAATACCTTTCTCTGCTCACCTGCTTGCACTCCATACTGTTACAGTCTACATTTTGAGGTTTCTAACATTTTCCACTTGTTCCAAATAAAACTGTTCTGCAAAGAAACTGTGAAAGTAAGAGTAAGATTTGTCAGTCAGTCACCAGACTCCCACACCACTGATTATAGCACTTTAAAGTTGCATTTCACTTTGGTTGTGATACCATGGGATTAGTATATGTAAGGACATGTGGAAGGCAGAGCATTCTATGCAAATACAGTATGTGAAATGAAAACGTATGACAGATGCACAAATATACTATGTATATGTAAGTGATGTACTACTTTAAGACTTTGCATGGTTTCAAATGCATGCTGGCAAACTGCATAACCAAATAAAATTTTGTAAGACCGGTATTAGCAGTAACAACTCACTTGCAGAAGGATATCCATTGTGTGTTTAGTCTTATTCCATGATATGGAACCGTACCTCTCAACTCTACTGAATTTATCGGTAAATACCGGATTTGAAGGCAAAATATTGCTGTGTCATGAATTCCCACATGGCCCCTTTAATTTCCTTTTCTTTTTTTCAATTTTTTAAAATTTTTCTATTCCTGACATCACGGGCAGGGCGTGCACGATGACTTCAGCTTCTGCAGACCAGTCTGTGTGTGTACAGCACAGCTTTCTTCCCAGCTTGACTCTCCTCCAGGTAAAAAGTGTAATCAGTAAACCTATATGAACAGGGCAGCTTTATGTATTTAATGGCTGCAGCCAGGCAGGTTATGTGATTGTGTGCACTTATTAAATGGATAAACTGTGCTTTCGTTGTGTGCACTTGCAGAGAAACTGTGCTTTTATCTTACTTACTTTAGATTTACTTGTTTAATAGCTGCAGGACAAACAGCAGCTTTACTTATTTAGCAGCTGTTTAGGCAGGTTATGTGATTACTGTGTGCACTTACATATTTAACAGAGAAACTGTGCTTTCATTGTGTGCACTTGTGGAGAAACTGTACTTTCATTTTACTTCACGGCTGCAGGACAAACAGCAGCAGCAGCTTTATTTACTTAATGGCTTTTTATGCAATTACTGAGTGTGCTTTCATTTTACTTTACTTATTTAATGGCTGCAAACAATTACTTTTGTCTAAGTGATTACTTTAACGACTGAGGAGAAATTCCTTACAGAGGTGGGTGTGTGTGCTTTATTTTTTTAACAGCTGCAGGCAGGTTACATTTGTTTGTGTGTGAGCTTTACATATTTAATGCTGGTGTGTGTGTGTGTGTGTGTGTGTGTGTGTGTGTGTTCCAGTTAGTTATAACTGCTGGTTAGAGTTACTCAGACTCAAACCCTGTATCTTTGGTACTAGGAGCAACAGCCTGAATTCTCTACCTATATCACCACTTGTGATTCAAGGAGTTAACCATAGTTCTCAACTGTCCAACATTTTGCATAATGTCTGGAGTGTTTGGCTCATACTTTAGTCTGTTCCTCTTAAAAATTGTGGTTTTCTGGCAAATCAGTGAGAACAGAATTCACTAAATAATAATAGCCATTTAAGTTAGTCTTCTTTATCTTTCAGGAAATGCATGGTAGTACAAAACACTTTATTCTAGCAACTTTTCTTTCAAGATTATATAAACAATGTTTAAAATGTGTCCCTGGTTTTGGGCTTTTGTCCCCCAATAAATTTTGTCTCTTTCCAGATTTCTTGTGCTGCTTAGGTCCTCAGGGAGAGAAGTTTAGTGCTGCTTATGCCAAGTCTATGTTGTTAGTACCACAACAGGTAGAACACTTACATTTTATGGATTGCTGATACTGTACTGTGTTGTACTTTTAAAGGGGGGTGGATGCTGCACATCCTATGAATGTCTTCATTGGCTGAGATACCTAGTTAACTACAAACCTGTTATCAGTTTGCCATCCATTCCCTATTGCAATATTACGAGCTTATTTTTTTAATGTAATATAGGCAATTTATTCATCAAGGGCAACAGACACTATTTGTAGATGAAACAATGAAATATTAAGTTGTTTGCTAGCAGCAACCTCTTCATTAGTTACATATTTCTTTAATGTGGAATTATTTAAATGACCTTTACTTCTACAGAGATTGTGCATATTTACTGACACTGGTGTATTGTAGAAGTTACTCAGACTTTTATGATGGAAATGTTCTAAACTGGGCAGTTTTGTCATTATTGGTTCATTGCTTACTGGAAAAATGTTCAAAACAATAAATTTAAAATGCGCTCTAACAAGTGGGCTGTATTATACAAGGAATGTAATTTAATAGAATCAGGAAGGTGTATCAAGGAACACATGTATGTTTTGTGTGCAAGGGGCCTATGATTTGAATACAGTCTAAAGGTAATCTTTATCCACCACTGGCCAGATTGATTAAAACAGCATTGAAACCCATATTCAAAGAAAATGCATGAGAGTTTCAAGGGTAGAGAAGTTTTAATGCTAAGTATATTTTCATTGAGAGACTGTATTGTTTTGTTTAGCAGATGTCTATTAGTGTTTGTGTTATAAAGTGTAAAATAAAAGTTTTAAATGAAATCCAAATCATTGTAGAAGTAAAGCAACATGCACATTCGTGTGTTTATGGTAAATGGGGCAAAATAGCCAAGTAATGGAACACTGGAATGGCTTGCAGGGGGGTTGTATGTGGGGGCCCTTTGACCATGATTTTGGGGGGTGCAAACAAAGACAGCCTCAGGCGGCACAAACTCAAGCCAAGACACTTACCAGTAGGCCATGGAGAATAACTTTTGGAGGTCCCAGCAAACTATAATATTCTTTTGCTAAGATTAGAATATTGCCTACCATTAAATGCCCTACTTTTACCACAAAACCCACATACCGAAAGTCACCAAAAACAAAATCCTAAGATTCATCATCATCTCCCTTCCCAGTGAACATCATTGCTACACATTTAAAAAAAATGGTTACCATTTACTACAGGGTCTGGGTTGGGGCCATATCTTGATGGTCTGTTCTTCAGTTTACATCTGAAAGTTATTATCCTACAATTCCATTGAAGTGGGTGGGGTTATATAATTATGTGTGCAAATTTTATGGTAATCAGAGTACTGATTTGTACTCATTTTTCATGGGCCTTTGTCCAGATTTTTGATGTTTCCAGGCTGAGAAGTATGTATGGAACATATACCAGGGCACAGAGAAGCAAACAATTGCAGCACAGCTCATTTTAATGTTACTTAAGACACAGATAACCCATTGCTCCAGGATTCCTATGGAGTTTGCTGTTGCAATTTGTAATGATGGGATAGAGTTGATGTTCAGTGTGTGTGGTTATAAACTGAAAGTGATCAATGATGCAAGGGTCAACTACTGTTCTGGCAGCTGATGAAATAATCCACTATATGGGCGAGTGGTTTTGTAATTGTTATAGAATTCACAGCCATAGGAAAAGAGGTGGAATTCAAAGCTGGCATCAAGCTACAATGCCTCAAATTAGCCATGTCTGGCAATTCAGACACACAAATTCAAATAGACACTACATAAATAAGGCAGTTCTGCACACTGCAAATCACTTTAGCATATACCACCCTTGATAGACACCTACAGCAGCTAACAACCTGATGTTGCAGAGATATTAGGGGAGGGACAGGGCAGTTGAACAATTCAGTGTATTACCAAGTAAAACAGCATTATTTTACAAAAAAGTAGCTGGACTCTGGGAACTGCTATATCATCATGGTGCTTCTCTAAAAATAAACTCTGTGCACTATGTGCACAATCATTAATACCATATGCCAGAAAGTGAGCTGAAGTGGAACCATACCTGTGACAGAGCATTTGTTCTCTTTTCTGCTGCTTGCTGTTGGCTCCTATATTTCTATTTATTACAACCTTTGTGGCTCTAAATTCAAGTTTTTTTTCTTCCTCTCCATGCCTGCATCTGTGCACGTGTGTCTGGGTTAGGGGAGGGTTACTTCTCTACAATACAGAGACAGTATGAGCAAGATTACTCTGCAGTAGTTATGTACTCCTAAATTCCCAACACTGCAATACTATTGCCTTAACTTGTATATGGATGGGCCCATTCAAAAAGCACAGTGGATCTGAGACAGTGTTGAATGCACTCAACACAGTAACACTAATTGATTGCATCATGAAATGCAAGACTAAGTTATTCTTCAAAGAAAAATCTTTCAAACCACTTTATAACCACTACAAGCAAACCTGCTATTTTAAAAACTTCAGTGAGCTACCACTTAATTAATGTAAAGTATCACATTACATTCCCCCATGTAGTCTCGCTGCCTTTTCAATTATCAAATAATAATTTGTCTTCAATTAGCATATGCTATCTCTACATTTTTAAAATAGAATCATGTTATATTTGGATTTATTGCCTAGGCTTGTGCATCAGATTTTTGCATCATCACTGTGGGAATATAAATAGTACCACTTTCAACAGCTACTTTAGAAAGACCTGATCTTGAGTACTTTCATCCTTGGATTGCAAAATATATACATCAGATGACCTGTGTTTAATCAAAACATTCTGAAATATCAGCTGGCCTGTGACATAGAAAATAAGGTTCCCCATTATATGATCGAAGACGCATTAGACAGAATGCGTCGATCAAACTTGAAAGCATGAAATGGCAAAATACCAAAAAGGCATATAAACCAATTCTTTCCTTGGGAAATAAATCACTTGGCTGCCTTCGTTATTTTGCAGTTTTCATCACTGTAGTGTGATCTCGGAGTTGCTATATTTAAGTAGGGAGTGTGGGGGCACAGCCCCCCACGTCAGGGGGAGGATGGGGTGAAGCCCCCTATTTTATGTAATGTAAAGTTTTTTTTTTTCTTTTTCTTTTTTGGAACAGCGATTTTTTTCCCCAGGGAAAAAAAAAAATCACTGCTCTAAGTGTTCAGGACTGTATGCTTTCGCTTACATAGGGTCAATAAATTAGTGTTCACTGATTTAACATAGACCCGAAAATAAATAGTAAAAACGAACTCGGGGGGGGGGTATTATGATCTTGTTAAGCACAGCCACCACTAAGGAGGCTATTGATTACAACATGCAGGAAAGGTCTGAAAAGCAGGTTACTACAGAGTACAGAAAAGTAATGCTTACCTAAAACACAAAATTCTAAAAAAAATACCCCATATAGTAGTTAATCAGATATTTTTACACCATGGAATTTTATAACATTTGTACAAGGTTAAGTGATTAATTTGGAATGCAAATACTGTGAAATAATGCAACAGAGCTTAAACAACAAGCTTACTTGGAGCTGATGTTCTCATTTTTGAGGTTCTGCAGGTGACGAGTCAGAATCTGTACAACACTTGTTCCTAAGAATTTGCTTTCTAAGTGTGCTGTTTTATGTGCCACATGATCAACAGTCAAGTTAAACTCTTCTAAAAACACTTGATAGAGTACTTGGTCCTTCATATCCTCTGGAGCTTTGTACCAAAGTAAGATGAACTGTGAATAACTACAATTAAAAACTGAGAAGGGAAGAAAAGAAAGAAACATTCAGTGTGTTACAATGTAGTACTCAAACACAAAAATGCTCTAAATAACTGATAGCTAAGCTAATCCAACACAAAACTTAGCTGACTGCCTTCTCACTTGCCACACCAGATGCTATTTTTTCAGAAACAGAGATGATACTCAAGCTTCCTGACATGCAAAACACTACCAACCTAATGTTAAGCAGTCATATGAAAGACAAGGATAATACTGTGCAATATACTCCCCTCCTATTAAGCAAAAGAAGGAAAGAAAAAAAAAACTTGCTTATGAATACTTTGAGCAGGACCAGAGTCAAAAGTTGAAAGGACTGAAGGGCCACGTTCATCTCCTTGATGTTTATAGGATCTTCGCCTTGTTAGACCAAACCCTCTGGATCTTGGTGCTGTTGGGACATGTTCCTCATGCCAGGTTGGAAGAATACGTATAAAGCTTCTGGCAAGGGAGAGGAACTAGAAAGGATAACCACATATTGAGGAAAGTCTGGCTGATCTACCCAAGTACCCCCTTCTTGATGCAAGGCAAGAGAGGAATATGGAAGTGTAACAGGTGGCAATGCTGAAGCCAGACTTGCTTGCAATACCACTGCAGCTTCCTCATATGGATTCTGGTGCAAGGAAGCATATGAATGGTTAACATCATTAACAGCAGGGGTCTCAAAAACTTTTCCCACCAGAAGGTTCTGAAAGAACTTTGACAATAACAGAACCTTCAGGAAGGAAGGAAAGCCTTCATTGTCAGGGTGTTGATTCTGCACCCTAGGAAAATCAGGTTTTGGGAAGGAGTCAAAACAGACTTTTTTTTTTAGGTTCAAAAGTGAATCCTAGATTGTGAAAGTGATTCATTGTGAAATTGACATCCTTCATAAGAGCTCTGTGAAGGATCCTGCAATTCTGAGAGTTGCTAGCACTTATAAGAACATACATTTCTTTTGTTTGCGTGTTTTAGCTTTTCTTTTTTGTCCCAAAGACCCTGAACTTTTATACAAATAGAAACTGCTGCCCAGGCAAAGTCAGAGGCATCTGTTGTGTCTGCCTACTTTGGAGCATGAGGGGAGTACGAGAGACCTGGATTCTGCAAAATTTTATGCCTCTACCAACCAATTTCCCTTTCCAAAGATACAAGAACTAACATTTGAAAAGACAAGGAATGTTGATGCTGGAACCAAAGAGAATTAAAACACTATCGCTCATGTGGAGTCTTGCACAAGTCTGTGTGTGTAACCCCTGGAAGAGAAATACAGATATAGTTCTTCTTGTGAAAGAAAAGCTGTTTGTACTGACGTGTCTAGCAGACAACTCAGGAAATAAATCATGCAAGATGGAAATCTGAAAACTTTTGAATGTTCTTTTGGTATCCGAATATTTATAGGAGAGCTCTTACCCAGGACAGACATTCATGACGCCTTGAAAGAGACTAAACAAAGATACGTCAGTCATCCAACTACGGAAAAATGTTGATACCCTGTAGCCGGCAGTAGGCCATCACTGGAGCTAGACAAACAGTTGTAGCAGTGGATTGCCTAAACAGCAAGACAGAGAAGTGATAATGTGCTGCTGACAAAACCTTAAAGAAAGATTGAAATCTCAATGACTAGCAATGCTATGACATGCATCTTTTAAATTTAGGCTCATCAGAAAACTCAAATGAAGGAACTGGTTGAGAAGTAAAAGAATTTGGAACTTTGGCACACTCTCAAACGGGTTCTGGAAAAAAAAGATACAGAACTGGTCTCCAAGAGAATTCTTTTTCTTTGGCATTAAAAAACAGTAAAATTCTTCCCTTAACTGAATAGGAGGAGCGACTTCTATTACCCCCCCCAAGGGATCACATTTGGGACTCATTTGTCTGTAACAATATGTTGCCTGAGCGAGAGAAATGGATGTTCAAACTTTCTGGAAGGGAGGGTAAGGGTACAAAGTCCTTCTTATAGTCATTGACGTATTTGACTGTCCTTTGTTCTAGGATAGGGATCCTGGTTTTCTTTCTGTAAACTCCCTGCCATTGTTTTTTTTTAATGTCTAGTTACCAGCATTCTGTCAAGAATGTTTATCTCGTCTTTTTTGCTGAAATTAGATGATGGACCGGTCTTCACGATGGCTGCACACCAAGTAACAGCTTAATTTCAGCTCTCCCAGTGTGAAAACATTAACTCTGAAAAGGGATCCAGTGACCATTGTTTTGGGTATATTTCTGTTACTGGCTAATAACTGCAATGCCTGGGTGTCAGCAAAGAAGAAATATAGATAATTTGAAAGACAAACTACCACAAAAGTGAGGAGAAAACACTGGTTGGCAGGAATCTTGCACCTGTTCAGCAAAAAGCAGTTCAGGCTCCAGCTCTGTTGCAAGACATAACTTCCAGTAATCTAGAGGAAAAGATAAATCAAATGTGCTCAGAGCGGATTCAAATAAATGAAAAGCTGAAGGTGTATATCAAATCAAACTATAAAAAGGCTGGACAAAACTGGAAGATGTTTTGAACAGATATTCAGATGATCAGAAAAAACTGCAAAACTTTCAGGTCAAAATGAAGACTGTTGGAGTATTAGATTGGTCAAGAGGAGATTTAAAAAAAATGATAGAACTGGAGGACAGAGCACAAAGGGAAACCCAGGGGTTTTTCTGCTGTACCAGAGGAATAGGACTCAGACTGTATTCATTTTATGAAAGCACAAATAAGCAACTGAACTGGTATTTCACACCACAAGCTGCTAACTGAAAGGGCCCATTGCGTGCATGCTCCAAACCTGGCAATAAGAAAGCAGCCAAGACCTCTAATAGTAAAGAAGCAATCCTACCAGCAAAAGGAGTTGATTCTGACAAAACCGTGGAAGAAGGACAAAGAACTAAAAGTTGGAGACTGTTGGCCAGATTCAGGAAGGCTTACACGGAGTTTAAGAGTAGTGTAAGCCTCCGTGTAAGCCTCCTGATTCAGGAACAGCCCAAATCTCCACGTAAGAGACAGCTAACACGTCTCTTAAACGGACTGGGTGTGGAAATGCTCAATACCTCATTTGCAGCTCCAAGATATGCAAATGAGGTATTTGAGCGATCCACGAAGCCAAAACCAGTCCGTGTAACGGACGTGTTAGCTGCAGAAATGTACTCAGCTGACAACTGAGTACATTTCTGCAAAATTAAAAACGGAGCTATGTCAGCTCCAAATAAAGGGTGCATATGTTTCATTAAGCATGCCAATGGCCAAATATGTGGCCATTGGCATGAAAAAGTGTTGCAAAAATAAGTTATATAACTTTTTTTCACGGGATTTCTGGGTTTAACTGCAGTGCACACCCGCGCAAACGGGGTGCGCTACCTAAAACTAAAAACCGAAGCTTATAAGCCCACAATTGTGGGATTTATGTAGTACATTGAATGTCAATGGAGGGACTTGCAGACCAAAACAATATGGCCTCCGTGTAGTGGTTGTCAAGGGGGGGAAGCTCCGTGTAAGACATGTAACTAGTCATTACTAGGCAATCCTATGTAAATGAGGGACTCTGCATGAAAAGCACTTTCTG
>NC_056726.1:1290591262-1290614993 GCF_019279795.1 Protopterus annectens | reverse complement strand
AAGAAACCCTTTATATAATTTCATCTCAGTAAAAATCAAGCCCTTGTGAAGAAAATCAATAAATGAACACTATTTACCATTGTTACATCCGTTAGAACCTGTAACAGAAAAGTCATTGGTAACCACCATTTCAAGTCGGTTATTAATGTTAGGACTTCTCTTAAATGTATACCTATGGCAGTCACCTACAACGAATGTATGTATTTTATGTATGAAATCAATCTTTGTTAGAAGTGTTTCCATTTATAAGTTACTAATATTTCTCCCAATAGATGTTTAGCATTAGATCTTTTTGTTAGCTAATTAGTTATTTTGTTAGCGAGTTGGGTACTTAATAAAGTTTGGATTAGTAGGTTTGCCTTAATAAAGTGCTCTTATATATTTTAATTTTTCTCTAGCTTTTAAGTTTAATTTTTAGTTCTAACGTAGCACAATTTCGGTTTACACTATGCTAAGGGAAAGGGGGACTTTGTTAAAGAAATGAGTTTAATGCTTTTACTGCTCTTAACAGAACCACCCTCTGTAGCCACTCTTACTCCAAATAACTTGATTATATATAAATTAATGTATTTAATGCCTTTGCATTATACTCAACTAGGATCGCTTGTTTGCGTGTTTCAATACAGGCTATTACATTTTTAATTTCCTTTTATTATTTTGTAGTACATATTATAAAGTTTGAATTTTATTAGTGAACTAGGGTGCATAAAGTACAGTTGTGTACACTTACCATAAATGTAGATGTTAGAGTGTATTCACTGTTGCAGTTATTACATTTGAGTAATCTGCTGGCAGGTTGCCCTCAGTTGGCCTGAATTCCAAAGTCTTGGGTCCTGCGTCGGTTGCTGTCTCCTCTTCCATGACGTCAGGTTATCAGGGGTATAAAACAAGCAGCCAACGCCATTTTCTTTAGTTTTTCTTGCTCCAGATGTCAGGTGCCCCCAAAAAGGTAGCAAAAAAAAAAAAATATATATATATATATATATATATATATATATATATATATATATATACATGCATCAATATAAACTTTACCTTCATCTACAAGCAAATACACCACATAGGTTGTAGAAGATAGAGAAGGAAAGATAAACTCCAGAATGAAAGGGGGATGGTGGGCAGGTAACCTGGACTGCAACAGTGAATACACTCGAACATCTACATTTATGGTAAGTGTACACAACTTTACTATGTTCTTCGTGTTTCACTGTTGCAGTCATTACATTTGGGTAGAATCCCAAAGCTATGTTTGGGAGGCTGGAGCTAAATAGCATTAGGACCAGCTATAAGGCCCTGCAGAACTGCAGTGGCAAAGCCTGCCCTGGACTTAAGAGTAGAGAAGTAAATGATAATGCTTTGTAAAGGTGTGAACAGAACTCCAAAGTAGCAGCCTCTAGAATGTCTTTGGTTGGTACTCCTCTGAGAAAGCTGCAGAAGTAGCTGCAGCTCTGGTGGAATGAGACCTAATGCCCTTGGGCACAGGTTTACCATGGTGTAAGTAGCAGAAACGAATGCAGTGGCTTATCCACTTTGAAATAGTCTGCTTTGAAACAGCCTTTCCTTCTGATCCTGCAGCATATGTCACTAGTAATTGCTCAGTTTTTCTTAGAACTTTAGTCCTGCTCAAGTAGAATCTTAGCTGTCTGTGTACATCCAAGGAATGCAGAATTCTCTCCCCCTTGTTCTGCGGATTTGGATAAAAGGTTGGCAGATGAATAGTTTGGGTAAGGGCCACACTGGAAACCACCTTAGGCAGAAATGTTGGATTTGTCCTCAAAGACACCCTGTCTGGGTAAAATATGATAAAAGGCTCGACAGCCATGAGGGCCTGTAGCTCTGAAACTCTTCTTGCTGAAGTAATTGCTAGTAACACAGCTGTTTTCCATGATAAAAACTTTATATCAGCAGTAGCTGCTGGTTCAAATGGAAGCAGGGTGAGCTTTTCCAACACATAATTGAGGTCCCATGCAGGAATTGGTGATCTTCTAGGAGGCCTTAAATTTTTGGCTCCTCTAAGATACTGCTTTAGTAAAGGATGAGAAAAGATTGGTGGCTCTGTATTGTAATGAGCCGAAATGGCAGAGGCATGGATTTTAACTGAGAAAGATAGGCCTTTGGTCAAGCATCTCTGTCAAGTATTGTAATATCTGAGGAATATTTAGTTCTGCTGTATCAGTTCCTCGTGCTTGATTTCAAGCACAGAATCTCTTACATTTATCAGCATAAGATTTTCTAGTACTAGGCCTTCTGGTTTCCAAAATGATATCCATCACAGCTTTACTGAGAGGTGTTGTTTGTATAACTACATGATCAGCCATGCTGCCAGGATCAGTGTCTGGAGTAGATTGTACAGGATCTGATTGTTTTGCTGGGACAGTAGTTGAGGCTTTTGAGGTAAGGTCCAAGCTGGGTATTGAGACAAGTTCCTTAGGACTGGGTACCAGTATTGGCGGGGCCAGTCCGGGGCAATTAGTATCATCTTTGGCTTCTCTTGTCTGACTTTTAGGAGGACCTTGGGAAGAAGAGGCAGTGGAAGAAAGGCGTAAACTGATAGGTTTTTCCAACTGAAGGACAGAGCGTCCACTTTCCATGTTTGTCTGTGATAAGTCCTTGTGCAGAATTTTTTCAACTGATAATTCTGAGGGGAGGAAAATAAATCTATGTCTGGGCTCCCCCATTTCTTTGTTATTATGCTGAAGACTTGTGGATCTAGTCTCCACTCGTGAGGATCCATAAGGCTTCTGCTTAAATCATCTGCTAGAGTATTTTGCTTTCCTGGCAGGAATTGAGCTTGAAGATGTATTTGGTAAGTCAAAGCTGTGTACTACAGTGCCATGGCTAATCTGCAAAGGGGGTATGAGTGCATTCCCCCCTGCTTGTTTATATACCACATGACCATGGTGTTGTCCATCTGTATCAGTAGTTTTCCTGGATGAAGCAAGTCCTTGAAGGCCGTCAGGGCATTTTGAACAGCTAGAATCTCTTTCTGGTTGATATGTAGATGCATTTGTTTTGGGGTCCATATGCCCTGAATGCATCTTCCCGCCATGTGGGTCCCCCAGGCATAATTTGATGCATCTGCTGTTAAGGTTTGTCTGGCAGGGGTTAGAGTGAAGGCCCGTCCCATGTTCTGCTGACATGCCTTTGCCCACCATAGAAACTCTTGTTGCAGGCAGGGAATGAGAGCAATCATTGTTTCCAGACTGTGACAATGTTGACTCCATAAACTTTTTAGGTACCACTGAAGTTTCCTCATATGCAGTCTTGCATATGGTATCAGTAGGATGCAGGATGCCATGAAGCCCAAAGCCTGCAGAATTTGTCTTGCAGATAACTGGGTTTTTGTTGCCATCAGTTTGAAGTAAGTAGTCAGTTGCCTTTGCTTGTCTGGTGTGAGCTAAGCCATCTGGGCAGTTGTATCCAAGCTTGCACCCAGGAATGTTATCTCTTGAGAGGGTACCAGTTGTGATTTATTTTTGTTTATTGTGTACCCTAGGCATGTTAGAAGCCTTTTCACAAACGGCAGGTGTTGAAGAATGTCCTTGTTCTCTGCTTGAATGAGACAGTCATCCAAGTAAGGATATATTTGAATACTTCTTTGTCTGCAAAATGCAATTACTGGTGCCAGGCATTTTGTAATGACCCTGGGCACAGTAGATAAGTCAAAGGGGAGTGCAGAGAATTGGTAATGCATTAAGCCAGTCTTTAATCTGAGGTATCTTCTGCACAATTGTCTTATTGGGACATGCAGGTATGCCTCTTTTAGGTCTAATGTCACCAGCCAAGCACTCTTGCCCAGCATGGGCAGAAGCTGCTGCAAAGTCAGCATTTTGAATTTTGGAATGTCCAGGTATGTGTTTAAAATCGATAAATCCAGTATTGGCCGCCAGGCCTTGTCCTTTCTGGGTACCAAGAAGAGTCTTGAGTAAAAACCTTGTCCTTTTTCCTGTTCTGTTACTGGCTGAATGGTCCCCATATCCATGAGGGGCGTAACCTGTTTCTGTGCCTCTGCCCATTGATTTTTTGGCAGATCTGGCCAACCGTTTGCCATGGCAGAGTATGGAAATGGAATCTGTATCCCTGTGATACTATGTTTAGCACCCACTTGGTCCTGGGTTATTAACTGCCAATTTTGAGCAAAAAGTGCTAATTTTCCCCCTAAAGGTGCTGCCAAAAGATAACTGCTTGGTGAAGGCAGAGGGAAGTCATTGGGACTGTTTTCTGTAGGTTTGCGCTTTATCTCCTCTGGATTTGGAGGTAGAAGCAGCCCATTACTTTGACCTGTATGAAGCTTGTGCCTGGTATCTGGAACCCTTAGGGCATCTGGAGTTACGCCTTTGAGCTCTGTCTGACACAGTAAAGGACCAATTTTTTGTAGGCCAGTGTCTACTGAATCTTGGTGGCTGTACTTGTAAGAAGTCTTTGCAGCCCTGCAGGAGGCCTCTAAAGAATCAAAACCACATTGCAAAGTATCCTTTCCAACTTGTTCAGCTGCATGCAATAATTCTTGCAATTCTTTATTTTCTGCACATTCAGAAATTAACATAATTTTCTGTTTCAGCAATCCCATAACATGTTGTTGATACTAGAGCATATGAAACTGGCAGTTTAACCCCCTAATTGCCAAGATCGCAGATGTATAAACCTTTTTTCCCCATCTATTCACTGACCTTGAATTTCTGTCAGAGGGGGAAGGATTTTTTGCTGTTGAGGCCGTAACTCCCTTTGGACCCTGTGAAATAGTTTCAGGATCAGCAGCAGGGTTTCTAAATAAAAATTTGTGTGAGTCAGGGACCCAGTAATATCTGTCAGGCTTGCTGGGAGCAGAAGGTAAGGAGTCAGGGGTCAAGCTTTACTCCGAAAACACATCATCCACAATGTCTAAAACGGGGTATGGCTTAAAGGCCTGTGCTGAGGGAGAAGGAGGAAATCCCTGAGCCTCTTTTTTGATTCTGAGAACTCTTGACTCTCCCAGTGAAAATGCTCCCTCAAAGTATGCAAGGTTTCTCCAAATGAATAATCCTCAGGGAGTGATGCAGATGGTATAGATTCCTCTGCATCAGAGTCCTCATAGGGAGGTATAGATAATTCCTGATCAGAAGAGGAATCAGAAGAAATAGAAACCTCATCTGAAGATTCATAATCAGTGTCTTGCCTAGGTAATCAGGTCTTCAGCCATTTTGATCATCTGTTTTTTAGGCATAGAGGCCTGTGCACGTGGCTCATGTGTCGGTTTTTAGTTTTAGAAGTTGCTTTTGTCGTTGGTTTTGCAGCTGTCGTCGGTTTGATATAAAAATGTTGAGGCCTGAATACACCCTCAGAAGCCGGTGCCTGCTCAGTGGCTCCAGACTCATCCGAGGGAGATACATCCGTGGGTCCAATACTTTGTGTATCTCTGGGCATGCCGGACTCCACATGGGTGTCGGTAGGGGCCTGCGACTCGAAAGTAGTGGGTATCAGGGGCTGCGAAAGTGCCTCACTGAGTACTGGCGAATCAGCGACTGGCTTAGGAGAAGCTTTGTTGTCGGTTTTGGACCTCGGCAGTCTCTCTGTCCTTTTCTTTGCATTTTTTTATGTACTCTGGTAGACGGACTGCTATCCGATGACATTTCTGGATAGTTAAACCTGTTTCCAAAATACTTTGAGGCAAAACTATACCAACGCTTAATAGTGAGTTGGGTAAATCTAGCACAAAACCGACAGCCAGGCACATTGTGATCAGGGCCTAGGCAAGGAATACAGTATAAATGGAAATCCTTATGAGGTATTTGCTTCCCACAAGTAATACAATTATTAACTTTTCCTGACATTGGTATGGAGCAAGAAAAAAGTTTCCCCAACGGAGTACTTGGCTTTAGGGAAGACTTTGGTTCTGAAACTTAAACTCCAGCATTTCAGGAGTCGGCCAACCAGCACTTGCGAAATGCTTCTGCTTCGGGCATCACGCGGCAAGAAAGACTAAAGAAAATGGTGTTGGCTGCTTGTTTTATACCCCTGACGACCTGACGTCATGGAAGAGGAGACAGCAACCGACACAGGACTCAAGACTTTGGAATTCAGGCCGACTGAGGGCAACCTGCCAGCAGATTACCCAAATGTAATGACTGCAACAGTGAAACATGAAGAACATCATATTTCAAAGAGTTAACTTCACACACTCCATACTGCAAAGCTTCTGCTTGGTTTGTTTTTAACCCAGTATAGGTTGCATACTGGGTTTTCTGAGAGTTTGAGGAATACCATGGACTTTTCTTTTAACGTTTTTAATTCCCAAACCGCCATCAGGTTAGCATAAACCAGTACACACAGGAGGTCCCCATTGCTGCTACTCTTTTCTGATAACATTCCCCGTCAAACATACCAAAATTATTCAAGACAAATTGCAAAGTTTATAATACAAGCTTGATTTCTGAATTGCTGAATACCATGAACTTAACCAACAATTCATCTAACAAACCAATACCAATGTCATGCAGAAGTACAGAAAAGGCTGCGATGTCACAGGTCCCAAAAAGTGTGTCTGCATTATGTCATTCCTCTCAAAACCTCCAAAAAAACACCAAGGAAAAAGGAACAGGAAGTTAGGTAATGAAACCCAAAATGCCACCAAATGCCGAGCAGAGCAGCTTTCCTTAAAGAAAAAAAATGTTTGGTTCAAAAGCACTATTAAGTACAATTATATTTTAAGTTCTAATAGGGTCTGGTGATTTAAAAATTATGATAAAAGAAACAGAAGAGACTATGTACTGCTTTATAAGGCAGAAAAGATATCAGCGATAACTGTCCAAGAAAGAAAGAAAGAAAAAAAATATGGAAACTTTTCAATGAAAGAATACAAAGGGAAAAAAAAATACTACATAAAACAGCTATGTGTCCCAGAAGGTTGGAATAATATCAACATAGATTGCATTTTCACAGTGGTACACGATATTGGAACTAATCCACCTGTGTATACTTCTCTAAAATATTTATAGTGTTATTAAATACTCAACTGTACTGGTTTCCTATACACAAACATCTAGTCATGATTGGCCATTTCTATTTTGATTTTATAACTGCTCCTGGTTTGATGAGAAGATATTCTGTGGTGCCAAATATGTTTGAGAGTTTTAGGACTGCAAGTGTGCACCATGCAGACATAAAACTAATAGGTGCAGTTGACAAATAAAACTGTAGTCACATCCAGCCATTCCAATTTAGATGCTATGACACTTAAGATACGGATAAGGAAGACAGTGTGTTTTGAATGTACTACTGTACTGGTTTTAAGTAACAATATGCAGATATAAATGTTAAGGTCAGCAAAGTCCCCCCAAAATGAAGAAACTGGTGCGATTGCCACCCGCTTATATTAATTTTCAATTTATGATTTCAAATGGGCTCTGTACAGCCATTTCAAATAGTCTTAAATGGTAGACCTGTGATTTGTTTAAAGGTTTCAGTATGTGTGTAAATGTTGTCACACTAACATGCATGTCTCCATGATGCAATTCTCATGATTTGTGTTAAAATCTTTAGACAATACTGTCAGCCTACCTGTATGACTAGTAGATTGCAACAGTAATACTTTTTAACCAGTTGCATTGCTGCATTTAATCAGGTTTTCAAGCTGGAACAAAGCAATACAACAGCCAACTATAAAAAAAGAGAAAATGGCATACAGTGTAAAAATATAGAAAAGCAGAAAAATAAAAATAGAAAATAAGCAACAGCAGAAACACTATCACATCTGACATAACAGAAGTTTCAGCTTTTAGTATACACAGATGAACCAGAAATTAAGCACAAAATGTAACAAGTTGATGCAGTAGGACACCTCAACTGGAGGACTACATGGAGTTGCTCTATGGTCACTGCAGTTGTGAGGAAATAGTGTGGCTACTATTACAGTACTATAACACTATAGAGCTCTTTTCAAAAGGAGACTGCATTGGCGCTACAGCTGGATCTCTCTGGTAGATAACTGAAGTTGAGAAGGTTTAGCAAAATGAAACAGGAATGAGAAGGAAAACGTTAACACTACACCAGTAAGTAATGAAAGATGGAAGAAGAATAGGAAGAAGTGAGCTAAAGGGTGAGCAATGTACTGAAGACACTACTTCACAATTAAAAGGGGTACCAAGTCTTAAATTCAAGAACAGTTATGGGGCTTAGAAACAATTGAAAGTTACGTTATTTAATATCAGAATTACAACTGCCATTTGCTTTTTTTGTTTTTATTGATGTTGCAATACGATTAGTGCTGTTAGAATCAAGAAAGTTTTATCCAAGCTGAAGGAAATGCCTATTTATTATGCAAAGTATACTGCATGGTACTTAAATATAGCAACACTATTTTCTTGAAGAGTTCACTTTAGTGACTACTCAGACCTCCATTTTTACTGTAGACAACCAAACAACTCTCAAAAAGGATATTTAGCAATACCGAGCAACTCAACAGTACAAAATCTCTACACTTTGATGTTGCTTAACAGAATAATTTATGGTTGTTCACAAATTATTTGCACTGATATACAAGAAAGATAACTTGGAATTGGAAATTACCATCTTTTGATACATTTCTTTACAAGACAGACAGTAGACATAAAGGAGGCTTATAAGGTATTATTGTACATTTCTTTTAAGTTACATGCATAAAGGTCTGTGGTAGAGCGAAAGGGCCATTAGACTAGCGGGACTGATAGCAATTTTGTTTTTAAGCACAATAATTTTTTTTCAGTGGTATACTGATAGGTACATTAATATGGGGATCACATCTGAGGAAATACTAGTCTCTCTAAATAAGAGAGAAGTGTTAAAATGGGGGTGTGACTTGATAGTAAAGGACAAACCTTTTGCTATAACTATGTTCTGTGCTGTATAAAGCAAGTTGTGTAAAATCTGACAACAGTAGTTATCCTTCTCTTCACTGTTGTAGTATTCTTCACCTAAGGGGGTTTCCTGCCAAGGAGAGCCCAATTTCTGGCCAGTATACCAAAGTCTTCAGCTCTTAAAAGCTCCATATGTCACACTTACGCTCTCCATGCACAATGTAGTGCATAAAGATGATGTACAGATGCAGATACTCGAAACTGAAAAAGTCCAGTAGGAACAGAATGCTGTCAGGGACAAAGAGAAGAGAGGAAGAAGGGAGAGTTACTTCTTGGCCAGTAGGGCAACCAGAATACAAGACAAGAGTCAGGGCTGTGTGAGAAAGAGGGATGGACTGAATAATGCAACAGTGAAGAGAAGGACATCTACTGTTATGGTAAGATTGTGCTCAACTGTACTATGTCCTTTCATATTCCTGCTGCAGTATTCTTCACCTAAGGGTACTAGAGCTCAACAGGATGCCTGGGGGGAGGTAGTCGAACAATCATTCACCACAAACTCATGCAGGACAGCCCTGGCAAAACTTGTTTTGGCCCTGGAAACATTAAACTTGCAATGTTTAGTAACAGTATGAACAAAGGACCAAGTAGCTGTCTCAAGAATAGAATTGGTATCCAGACCCTTGAAAAAGGCATTAGAACAGACAACTGCCCTAGCAGAATGTGCCTTACAGATGGAGAAAGCCATTTGCCATGAAAGGAACAAATAATAAATGGCCTTAGAAATCCAAGAAGAGATGGTTTCTTCAGCAACAATGAACCCAAAAGTCCTGAGATGAAAAACAAAATGCTGCTTACATTTGTGAAAAAAAACTTCAGTTTTATCTAAATATCTGAGCTTTCTAGGCAAATCCAAGGTGTGAATAACCTTCTCACTTGCAGACTGCACAGAAAGACAAAAAGGAAGGAAGGAAAATGAAGAGACTGATTACGGACAACATCCATCTTGGGCATAAAAGGAGAATTAAGACAGACACACTCCCTCTATGGAAAACTAAAAAGGAGCAATGGCCATGAAAGCATGAAGTTCAGGGACCCTCTTCATTGAAATAACAGCCAAAAGCAGAACAGTCTTGGAAGTACAATTTTGCAAGGAAGCAGGCTCAAAAGGAGACTGAGTCAGTTTTTCAAACACAAAATTGAGGTCCCAAGAACATGGAATAAGCTTCCTAGGAGGCCTGATATGCAAGATGCCTTTAAGGAATTGCTTGAATCAAACCTAGAGGCCAGAGGAGGACTCAAGGGCAGACAAGCAGAAACTGCTGACAGATGAGCTTTCACTGAAGAATATGAAATCCCAACATGCAGCAAATCACACAAATCAGAAAGAACCAAAATAACCTCAAATGATAGAGGTACAATACAGAAAATCTTTTCCATTTGGATATGTATGATTTCCTGAAAGTGGGTTTCCTGGCCTCTTACATAACCCGAACCACATCCTCAGAAAACAGGAGCATAAAAGGGATAAAAACCTCATCGCCCACAGTGTCAGTTGAGGAGTGGACAAGAAAGAATGGGTAAGAGACCCCTTATCTTGTGTGAGAATAACCATCCGGTAAGGTGACTTTTAATATTGCCCTGACCAAGTGTTCAAAAAGGAAACAAGGTCTGAATGGACAACATTCAAATGGACGTAGTCTTGAGAAAGGTATTCAGCAGGGAGAGATCCAGAATTGGTCTCCATATACCCTCCTTCTATGGGACCAAAAGCATCCTGGAATAAAATCACTTCCCTACCTACGATGGAGGCATGCCTTGAATGGTGCTATGGGGCCATAAGAGTGAAGAACGTCTGGGAAATGAGAAAACTGTTCCTAGGAGGTTGAGGGATGCCTGTAAAGGGAGGAAAGGACTTCCAAGCCATGAAATATCCCTGATGGATAATGCACAGAACCCGAGAGTCTTAAGTGATTTGTAGCCAATTTGGAAGGGAAAGGCAGAGGGACAAGGGAACCTTGCCGAGGGAAGAATGAAACAAACTAGCAAACAGAACCAGGCTTGACCTGAAAAGAAGGCTTCTGGGAAGCAAGAGTCTGAGTAAACTTAGGAGGCACATGCCTAGAACCCTAAAAACAAAGGCAAACTTGGAGGGAGTTTCTCTGAAATTTAGGAATGGGAGAAAAGTTAGTTATGTATTCACTATAATGATCCACATATGTTGTCCATTTTCATTCTTCCTCAACAGATGAGTTTCAGAAACGACCCAGACACTTTTTCCAGATTCATGAATCCAACTCTTAAGCCCTTTCCTTTACCCATAATGTCCCACTAACCTAACATATGTCAGATCGAGTTTGCTGCCCTGAATGATACATGGTTGATACTATAAGGAATCTATACAGCATAGACAGTAGACATAACATTGGAGTTCAAACAAGCAGCAATAGTTCCCAAAGTAATACCCCTTAGGTCTTTCCAGGAGTAAAAGTAAGTGTGTTATGAAGGGTAGAAGTTGAGGTTGAGAAAGTATGAAAATGGACATCACAGATGCACTGTTATGTTAAGGACATAATTTCTGTACCCATGTTGCCATTTTCATTCATTCCTCAACTGATGTGACAGGGTCCCCAGCTAGATGAATCCTGGGTGGTCTTCATGGAAGGATATTTCAGAGTAATATGGAGCCAAAAGCAGCTCTGTTCTTAGAGAACAAATCCAATTTGTTATGAGCACGAAAGCAAGTGACCATCTATCAACCCTCTACCAAAAAGCTGAAAAGGGCACCATAGACCTCACTAAATGTGCTCTTGGAAGCTTAAGCAAAGACAAACCTCTCTGTTTATAGGCAAAGAATATGCAGTCAACCATTTGACTAAAGTCAAATTGGAAACTGCCATACCCAATCAGTTATGATAAAACAAACAACTGGTCAGATTTTCTGAAATGTTTAGGTTCAATCAAGATAAAAATGAAGTTGCCTATGCATATCCAAAAGATACTTCACTTCATGCATTCACCTTTATTAGAATATTTTGGGAAGAAAACCAGGAGGTTAATGACCTGATTAATGTTTGACTCAGAAGCCACTTTAAGTAAAAAGGATTGGTTAGTACATAAAAAGAGTATTACGAAAGAGCAAATATGAAAGAAAGGGACTGGAGTTTTAATACTCATTTAGCTGATTTATTGTCAACTAGGGAAAAAAAGGTCATCTGGGGGTCTGACTTGGCAGAAGGTTGAAATGCACTTTGAGTCAGACTTTGAAGTAAGATAATTAAGTTCTACTGAGTACGGCCCCTGACGGGGGGCCTAAGATACAAGGTGCCTTTAGTAACGTTTTGCATAACTTAGATAAAGCCCAAAGAAGTGCGATTTTTGCCAGAATGAAAGTTGGAAATGGTAGCCAAGTACATGCACTTTTATGGAAGAGAAGCTAGACTCCTATTTGAAGGAGGATGCTAGAAAAATCTAGGACAGCGGAGACTGGGGAGGAAAAAGCATCCAAATCTCTGTGGAGGGCCCAAATAGAAAATCTCTTCCATTTACTTCTGTAAAACTTTGCAGAAGAAGCTTTTTGAGGAGGAGAGAATATGCCGGACTGCACAGGGAAGCCGGGGCTGTCTATCACTGTTACTCCCATCAGATGAGACAGGAGGTCTTGACTGAGGTCCAGTATCCAGGGTAGATACAAAATATGAAGCCAAAGGAAGGAAACCAGATTTTATGAAGCCAAAAAAGTGCAATGAAAATAACTATGCTCTTCAACCAGTAAGCACTCTGTACAAATTTAGGAAGTAGAGGTAAATGGGGGACAAGCACAAAGGGGACCTGAGGGCCAAATGTAAATTAGAGCACCTCTTAGTGACTTCCTCTGAGGAGGGATTAGGGTGAAGAACCTGCTGCACATGTTGAGGGGGAAGCAGAGAGATCACAACATAGCTGACCCCATCAACAAAAACATTCTCTCCGCCATTTTGAAATTAAGACATCACTTGTGAAGCATTAAATTGGACCTGCATAATTTACCTGCAAACACATTAGCTTTCCCTGGTATTTGTGGTGCAATGAGAAAGTGAGCAGAAGAGATCACCTATTACCACACTCTCACTGCCTCATGACAAAGGATAAGTTCTGGTTCCCTCCATTTGCTGATGTACCAGACCACAGATATATTGTCCAACTGGATTGCAATCATTCCAGAGGGGAGAGCATCTTCAAAGAACTACAACACTAGGACAGCTTTCAGTCCCAGGGCATTGATATGCAAATCGGCCTCTTGAGGTGACACGTACCTTGGACTGCTCTTCCAAAAGAAATGCCCCCTCCCCACTCATATGGGAGGCATTCATGGTTACTGTGGCTACCTGTAGAAGTAAAACAAATGGACAGCCTTGAGAAACTTCATTTCAATGGATCCACCAAATAAGGTGTTCTTTGCAAACTTTTGTAATCCTGACTTGAGTGTACGAGGACTACTGAAGGTTAGACTAATGAACAGAGTCCACTATAGGATCCACATATGAAATGGCCAATGGTGGTAGGGTTATCACTGCCATAGATCCTAAGGCTTGCAAGACTAGTTGTGTTGGAGAAGAGGAATGCAGAATCACATTCCTTACCTGGGATCTGAGGGTTTGTACTCTTGTTGGAGGAGACGACACTGACTGACCATCTGGACAAGCACATATGAACTCCAGGTTCTGTGTAACAGTGACTTATAGTTGACTGTGATGCCCAGATGGAGACAGCTGGAGCAAGTAGTCCCTTGGTTGTAAATGTAGATGCCTGGTTGGAGCAGTCAGGAGCTCGTCTTCTAGGTATTGAAACATCCAGAATCTTAGAAGTCTTAGGTGAGCTGCTTCCACTGACATGCATTTGATGAACACCCTTGGGCTGTGAGGAGATCAAAGAGCAGTAATGGTAATGAATGTCTCTCCGCTGGAAGTATTGATATCTCCTGGAGTGCCTGTTCATTTTAATATGATAGTATGCATCCTGAAGATCTAACGAGCATATCCAATCATCCCTGCTCATCAGGGGCAAAAAGGACTAAACCGTGACCAAACAGAACTATTTCAAGTGTTGGTTTAATTTGCAGCCCCTCATCTTGTTTGACACTAAAAAGAATCTTGAATAAATCCTGGTTCCTATTTGGTCTGGGGAGGGGGACTTCTTGGATTACTTTCTTCTAGCCGCTATCTTATTTCCAGGGCTGATGCAAACCTCTGATTGGGTGGAACATAGGGGATTTTTCTCATTTTTATTGGGGGGATTTGGGAAAATGGTATGAAATAACCTATGGATATGATCCTTTGATTTCAAGAATTTGTTGTGATGGACAGCAGAGTTTCTAGGTGCAGAGACAAGGGAACCCTTGACTTCTTTTAGAGAACAGCCGGGCAACCTTTAAGGAGGAGTAATATTTAGCTGAGAAAGAATCCCTGAAACCCTGGTTCTGTGGGCCACCTCTGCTGCGAGGATGATGTCTTCTGTTAAAGAACCCCCCCCCCCCCGCCTCTTGGAGAACCATCACTAGTGAGTCTTGGAAAGAACCTCAGGACTTTAGAAACCAGATGTTCCTATTTACTCCTTGATTGCATGAAAAGTAGAAAAAGGTATGCCGATGGCAGGAAGGGTCTTTCCATCTTGCTCACTTTTGGAGAGCATTTCCTTCTTTGGGCTGAACAGAGATGATCCATCAAAGGAAGCATTGATGAATGAAGACGTGAAGGGCTCTGCAAAATCAGACAAGCACATCCAGGCATCTCTCCTAAAGGCTAGGCCAGAACTACTGCCCTTGAAATATCCTCTGCAATGTGGGAAATCAGCCTCATGGACATGTTAGACATTGAAGGGTGGGCAGTTGTGAAGAAATCTTATTCTGGTCCTCCACAAAAATGGACTCAGAGATTTGGAGACCTCTTTTGTCAAATTTCTTTACAGCCATGTAAAGTATGCCATATAATTCTGAGACCACAGGGTGAAGTTTGCAGAAGAGTAGACATGTTTTCCTAATCTGTCCTAAGCCCTAGACTCCTCCCTATTAGTGGTACTGGCAGATGAGCTCTGCTTGTGAGCTCTCAGTGTCGAATGTGTTCTGTCCTTTGTGGGGGCTAAAAATCTATCTGGTCCCTTAGGGATAGGGCCCACAGTATCTGGCTCCTTCCATGCACAGCATGAGACAAGGTCCATCAGCTTAACGGGTCACCCAAGCTGTAACTAGGCAACCTGAAAGCTACCAATAACAGACTCCTCCTGTGAAAGGGGGGTAACAGAAGCCCATACACCTTTCAGCTTTAGAAGTTCCATTATCTCTACAAAAGATGCACCTTCTGGTGCAGATCTGGGGGACTCTTTCCTCTTGAAGTCAGTGTCCTCAGTGAGAGATCCTGAGGGGGATCCAAGTGTCTCCTTTTACAAATTCTCTTTCTAGGAACCTCATCAGTGGGATGGTCGGGCAAGGTATCAGAAGTAACAGGGGAGTGTCGGGAGACTAATGGGTGGCTTGTTCAGTTAGGTTGTCCTGATGGGACAGAACTCGGACCTGATAGTGGAATAAAAACAGGATGCAAAGGAGTTAAGGATATACTCTTTCTAGGCCGAGAGAAATCCTTCTCCACTACCTCAAAGGCAGAGTGTCTAGGAGAATCAGAAGCCAGCAGCACCGAATCTAAAGATCCCTGTAGTGATGAGCCCCAACTCCCCCTGACCCCTGCTCTCAAGGATGGAGTTAATCCTCAGCTGTCAAGTACCAGTGTACCGAGAGGCAAAAATGGCTTGGGTACCGTCTGATTTGACCCCAACCCCCCTGGAGCCGGTACTGATGTTTAGGCTGCAAGAGTCCTTCTGCTCTGAAAGCATAGGAGCCAAGCAACTCCAGGACATGGTCAAAATTGAAGAATGACCTGTCTTCGGATGTAATGACCCCTTCAAGGATATCAGATCTGAAGGCTCCAAAACTACAGGACAGATTGGACAAGGAGATATTGAGTGTCAGTGGTGAGAAAGCTCACAGATCCAATGGGAGATGAGCTGGGATAACCCCCATCAGCATCTGAGGAACATCATTCTATTCACCTGTGTTTCAGACAAGCTTCTTGAGGAGCTGGTAGATGGTGGCCTGAGGTGCCTCCTCAAACTTTCCTGGAGAAAAGACAAGTGGAGTCAAGGAGAGATCAGCTCTGGTGAGTAACATGGTGACCAGATCAGAGTTGATCTAGACTTTGAGGGTGTCGGATCTGACTTTTTTGCAGGAGGCTCTGAGGCTGACAATGTTTAAGAGTGGTCCGGAGACGTCTTCTTAGGGTCCATATCCTTTACAGCCAATTCAGGCTTCCCTTTTTCAGACCTCTTGGAGGGGATGAGCCCAGTAGTTAAAGATGATTAAGTAGAAGGAAAAAGAACCTTTAGCACTAGTTTATTTCTCTGGTCACTAAGGGCCATGGTATTAAAAAAAATCACACAAACAGAACAATAAGTATCTAAACGGGGATCACCCAAACAGTAAACACTACCTGTGGGCATCAGAATTTGGAATCTTATGGCCACAGGAAGTGCATTTTTTTAAAACCAGTTAGTTTATCTGCCATTTTAAGGAGATAAAAGGGATTAGAAGTTTTGAAAACAAGTAAAGCAAAATATTTTTTTTTCCTTACAGAACGTACCACCAACAGTACATAGAAGTGCCTTCTAGAGTTTAGGAAAGGATGAAATTGCATAAAAGAAACTAGTACTAATGGTATTCAGAGTACCCAAAACTGTGAAATGGTACAAAATATAACTGCCTGATGTTCAGAACCCGAAAACAGCACAGAAAGTATGGGAGGTAGGTGAAAAAGTTAAAAGTAATCTAAAATAATAAAACGTATGACCTGTAACTACTGAACACACACCTGAAAGCTCCAGAAAAGGTAATCCAAGAGCAATATGGCAAGAAATGAGCTCTGAGGTATGTTAGGTTAAGTGGGGTAATTGTAGGTAAAGCGAGGAGCTAATGAGTTGGATCCGTGAATCTGGAAAAGGCAGGAGAGCCTGAACAGAGGTCAGATCTGAGATCCATCAGTTAAGGAATGAATTAAAGTGACAACATCAGATACAAAAATATGCTTCAGATCTTGCTAGGCTTTGCCCTAGTACCAGGGGGACTTAAGCTCAGCAGTAGCAGATCCAAAAAGACTTCTGTTATCCAAAGGAGCATCCAAACGTTTAGCCTTAATGTCATCAAGCAAAGCCTGAAGATGATGCCGAGAGTAACACCTCATAAATGAGCCATTAGCAGCAGCCCTAGAAAAGGCATCAGCTGCATCATAGCTGCATTTGATTTGGGGGCAACTTGCCAGGACATAGAGAAGATGTCTGATAATGGTGCTCAGACTGGCGGCAAAGCTGTTTGAATACATGCATCCATACGCAACCTTTATGCCCTATGTCACACACAGGCAGCATATGTGTGATGTATGGCACCTATAAGATCTGAAGGCTTTAGTATACTGGCCAGATGTTGGGCTATCCTTGGTAGATACCCTATGTGAAGAATACTTGAACAGTAATTTGGAAGGACATCTATACTAACTTGACATGAATGAATAACTGAAGGGAGACAAATGGAATACAGCCCACTTACCACCTTGAAAAGGATAGTGAATCCATAATATACATAACTCTTAGGTTGACATTATATAGGACTCATTAAGAAAATTATACATCTATAAATACAGAAGACAAATATGGACAGACAGATAACTACTTATTTAGCAAAACTTTAAGCATTAACATTGCTACAGCTTCTGTCTCATACATAAACTACTAAAATTCCACTAGGATTTACTTTACCTCATAATACAACTACAAAGATACAAAACAAACATTTTAACACTATTCGTGTTTATAGAAAAAGCACATCTTTTAAATCCACTCCAGTTAAATCTCAGTACAAAGCATACCCCTGAACTTTTTTGCTCAAGAATTTTGGACAAACCCAAACATAATTTGGGGGGGGGGGGGGGGGCAAAGACTAATAATCAGGGAAATTTTTAACTACTGCTATAATTCTCAAGTTACTAGAAAATATTTTGCTTCAACATGGATATTTTGAGCAAGAAACATGAAATCAAACATTTTATGAGGGACAGGGTAAAAAATGAGGCAAAGTCAGGGATAGTCTTCAACATTCTGAACTGAAAGATATGATGCAAAGTACTAAAACAACAAAAAATGCCTTACTACAGGTGGGCAGCACACAGACCAAGAGGAAGTTAGCCAACAAGGTAATGGCTCAACAGAAAGTGAAACAGTCAGCCTGCAGATTTGGATGGGTCCAATGCGTACAAGACTGGCTAAGTATGGCAGTGTTCTTATGAACATGTTCATAGATCTATTGGTTTTCCTCTGTTTCTTTTGACTGGCCCCTGCACCACTATAAGAGATTGATTCAAATCATCATTATCCTTATGTTTGCCAACTGTTTCTTTCAGAGATCTCTGATGAATCAATGTACACACTACTTTGAGATTCAGTAAATCATGCAATACCACCGTAAGTAATGAGACAAATTCACTGATGTACAAAATGGTAAAAACAGTGTTTACTACATAAGGTAAGCCTCACTTACCTCTCACACAACTCTGCAATTTTAAATATACCAAAACAAAGATTGCACAGTTATGGAAGAAAAGAACTGAATCCCTGTTTCCTGACTGAACCAAAACATGGTATGTTCTGTCACTTTGCACTAAAACAAATGTCACATAACTATATATCCACTGCGTTCCACTCAAACCACTGATACATTCCATATGATAATTTAATAAACTCTTACCAAGTAACATTAAAGTTATATACTTAATGTAACTATGCATCTGTGTTGACCAATTTCATTCTTCCTAAATGTTTGGGTTACAGATCCTACTTTGGATCCAATTCAGCAGCAATCTACAGATTTTGAATCCAAATTACGAGCTCCTCCCTCTACCTATAATGCCCTAGTCCATCCCCCAATACCTCAGATCAAGTTTTCTGCCTAAAAGATCTTTCATATAATAGCAGAAAGGATGAGAAGTAAAACCAGGGCTCAAACCTGGAACTATACGTTTCATAAAAATCTATCAACTCACTCCAGAAGATGACAGGATAGGGGATGGAGTTTGGGAAATTGAGGAAGAATTAAAATGGACAACACAGATGCATAGTTATGGTGAGGACAGAACTTTAATATCTGATGATGCCTTTTTCATTCTTCAACATATAGTATAGGAGTCCTCAGCTACATAAGACTTGGGTGGCCCTCACGGGGGGATATTCTGGAGTACTGCTGAACCAAAATGCAGCTTTGCTTCTTGAAATTATATCCAATTTGTAACGAGTGATAAAGGTATTAGTGTTAGACCAGATGGGTGCGGCATAAATATCAACGGAATTTCTAAACCAGAAAGCAGATGAGGCGGCCATTGATCTCGCATAATGAGCAACCCCAGATGGTTTTGGTAGGGAGACAATTTGTTGGGAATATATCCAGGAAATGCAATTATTCATTCATTTGGCCAACATAATTTTAGAGACCAGGGAACCAGCTTACTAGGAGGAAAAGTAAACAGCTGGTCCGTCTTTCTGAAATCTTTTGTTCTGTGTAAATAGAAGTGCAGTTATTTATGCACATCTAAAAGATATAGAATGCACTCTAGAAAGACTGGTAAATGAATAGTTTGATTAATATTAGATTCAGAAACTACTTTTGGTAGGAAGGATTAGTTCATAGAGAAACTATCTTTATGAAAGACAATGTAATGGGCTTTGGATGAAAGAGCCTGGAGTTCAAGGATTTGTTTTGCAGATGTAATAGCAACTATAAAGGCAGTTTTCCAAGACACGAATTTTAAGTCAGCTTTTGCTGAAAGTTCAAGGGGTTATGGAGTTGCGCCTTGAAGTACTACTGTTAGATCACAAGGCTGTGAAGGTTCTTTCAACTATAGGTCTAAGGAGGAAGGTACCTTTTAGGAAAGCGTTACACAACTTAGAAGCAGAACCAAGAAAGAAACGTCTCCAGAGTGAAAACTTGATATGACTACTAATTGTACTTTGTGGAAAAACTAGCACCTTCTTCAAAGAGAAGCTACAAACTCAAAGAAGAATTAGGGGCAGTAAAGGGGTCAAGGTAATTTTTCAAGGCCCATATAGAGAATCTTTTCCATTTACTCTTGTAAACCCTTTTAGTTGAATCTCTCTGTGAGGACAAAAGAATGAGAACTGGGGAAGAAAGAATGGAATGTCTAGCTATTAACGGAACTGGAGAAACCATTCTGTTCCTTTGAGGGCTAGGATACTGGATGTTTTAACCTTGAGGGATGAGACCGAAGGTTTGTACTGGGGTCTAGTATCGAAAAAGAATAACAAAGATGAGACCAAAGGAAGGGGAACCACCCTTGGCAAGGCCAAAAAGAAACAAGGATTACCAAGCTCTTCAACTGACTGGCTTTCTGTAGAAAAGGTCTGCTGTTTGCTATCTCCTTCTACCATTAGGTGGCAGCATCTACCAGTATAAATCCTAGATATTCTTTATAATCCCAACAAGTTTTGTTTTTTCACAAACGGTTGTGAGTTAATATCCTTAGACTGTAAATATCTTCTCCCCCCCTGCAAACCACCCTTTGTAAAGGCAGTCTTCATTTTCTGGCTGGAAATATTTAGCTCATACCTTCTAACTACAGCCTTTAAACTGCTCTTTGCTGATACTTTTTTTGCCATACTCACCTCTAGTGTTCTTTCCAACTCTGTTTGCCCTACACACTCACTCCACTCCCCTACCCTGCCCCCTTATTCCCACACGCCCCCAGTACACCTAGCTTTATTCCTATCTTACCCCACCCACTCAGCCTAATTACCCAATACCAGCTCCCCCATTACTCCTCCCACTTATAGCCATCCTTCTTAAACTCTAATCTGTACTCCACCCAATAATTACTTTATTTATTTTACTTTACATTTGTTAACCAGGAAGGTCCAACTGGATATATGTTCATTTTCAGCGGAGGCCTGGGGAGAAAAGCTCCATACAGTAGACATAAGACAGACAACATAATACACTGGAAAATACAATAGAGAAATACAATCCAGAGACATTTTTCATAATTACATAATGAAAGCAGAAAAATATTAAAATTACATAATGAAACCATTCCATTATAAAAGTAATTTGTGGTTGTACAATGTATTTGAAAGTCATTTTCAAAGTTCCTAGGCCAAGAATCAAGGGGTGCATATATAACTGTTGCATTTTATACATCTTAGATTACATGGCAGTAGAGTAATATAGTTAGAATTCAGAGACACAGTTAAGAGACCCTAGTTGGGTAGTAAAGTGTGGGGAATTAGCCAGGGGTAGAGCAAGGACAGAGCCATCGTGAAGTGAAGTATTGAGTACGGTTCTTTTTAAATTGGGTTGGAGAGGGTTATAAGGTTAGTTTGTAGGGAGAGAGTTCCAGACTTTACCAAATGAGTTCATAAACAGAGCTTCCCCAGCTGGGTTGTTTGCTTTGAAGGTGAAAGCTAACATTCTGTTAGAGGATCGGAGTGTTTTATGGTTATGGTAGGGGGTGATGAGTGTTTTAAGATCGGGTGTCCGTTTGGGCTGATACAGAATCTTGTGGGTGATTATTAGTTGGTTGGTTAGTAGAAAGTTAGGAATTTCAAGACAGCTTAGTAGTTTGAGATTGTGGCAATGATGGGTCCTGTTGGCAGAGGCAGTGGCAAATCTGGCAATGGATTATAGCAGGTTGTGAGCTTGTTCATGGAGGTTTTATTCAGCCTGGTGAATAGGGAGGAGGCGTAGAGAAGTGTGGATAGTAGATGAGTGTGAGCAAGAACAGTTATGGCAAGGGGAGTTAAAAAAAGTATGATTCTATGCAGAGAGCCAAACTTTTTATTTACTGTTTTGAAGGTGTGGTCAATATGCAGATCAAACTTTAGGTTGTTGTCGACTATGACTCCTACTATTTTGGTTGAGGGGTCTGGTGAGATAAAAGTGCCATTGCTAGATGTAATGGAGAAGGTTAGAGAGGAGGTCTTACGGGATGGGGAGAACAGCAGCAGTTTGGTTTTTTTTTGGGCTTTAATATTAGACGATAGATGAGCCAGTTTTCAACCATGGTAAATGTGTTTTGAGAGAGTGTCAGTAGCTCATCTGGGGTTGCAGCAGAGCAGATCAGGGTGTAGTTGTCTGTGTACTGGATACAGGTAGTGTCTGGTATTACTCTATGCATGTCATTAATGAAAATGGAAAATAAGAGGGGCCCTAAGATGGATCCTTGGGGGATTCAAAGAGTTATAGGTAAGAGTGTAGATAGGTTGCTCTGCCTGTTGCCTACCTCCCAAATATGACTTAAACCATTGTATAGTATGGGTGTCTAGGGAGAGTGTTTCTAAGGTTTGCAGGAGAAGTTGGTGGTTTACCATGTCGAAAGCTTTGTAAAGATCTAGGAAGATGGCTGAAGAGAGTTTATTATTAGGGCTGTGATTTATGCCGCTGGTGAAGGACAGTAGGGCAGTGGTGGTACTGTGGTTTGGTCTGAAGCCATGTTGAGAATTTGACAGGTGATTGTTATCAAGAAGATAGGCTAGGATTTGTTTATAGTCCCTCATCTTTCCTTAAATCTCTATAATACCTCCATCACTTTTTAAACCGTTTCTTCTTCATAGCCTTCTCTATTTTCCTAACCACTCATAACACTCTCTTTGCTCCAACATGTTCTCCTCAACTTATCACACCCTCCAATCCCCCAGCCTCCTCTTTATGTCCCTACTTCCCTTATACTATGCTACCTCATATATTCCACCTATGCTTGTCCAATACCACCTACAAAGACAACTACCATACAAATCCACCTTCTCCCTCACTCTCCCATTTCCACTCCATCTCCTCTTCTCTTATTAAACCCAACCCTCTGCACCTACTTCATCCTAAACTCTTCTCCTCTAAAGTCAAGACACTGTCACCTGCTACAATCTACCAAAATGCATGGCTGACAGACCAATATGGTTAAAGGATATCTCCTTTAACAACCTAGACTAAGCTGGTGATATCTGTTTGGTTCATGTGTCTCTTTTCCAATATATTAAGGTAGGGTCTGTTTTTGTTTTTCCTCACAATAATTACAAATGCCAAACCATTTACCCAAGCATGGGTTCACATTCTGCAAGCCTTGTAAAACTTCCAAAGGGATGTAATCATCTTTTTCTAAAGAGTTAAGTCTGCGGTCAATAATATCAAATTGTGAGTTAATGAAATCAAGAGACACTTCCTATAAAAATCCGGGTTATTTAACTCTGTAAGAATTTTTTGAATATAGTCATTTTGTTCCATTAACACAATTCCTGTACCTTTATCAGCTTTCATAATTCGTAAGGTTTTGTCATTTTTTAAAAAATGGAAAGCTTGCAGCTCATCCGGAGACAGATTAAACCATTTATGAGCAGGTGCTTGTGAGAACATATTACGAATGTCAGATTCACATACATTCAGGAAAACCTGTAAAGTATTGTCAAGCAGTGGGTTAAAACAACTTTTTCTTTTAAGTAGTGGGTAAGACATATCAGAAGATGTTGCTGAGGAAATAACAGAGTCTGAATCAGTGCTGTGTGTAATGTCACCATCTTCATTTTCTTTGTCATTTGCAAAAAACTGTCTTAAATTTAGTTTTCTAACAAATAAATGCAAATCAAGTAAAACATCTGCAACTGGTGCTCTTTGAGCTGGAATGTATGTAAAGCCTTTACTTAATAAACCTAAATGATGCTGTGTAAACGGTCTCTCAGTTAAATTAAATACTGCAGATTTAACTGAGTCATAATTCACATTAGAAGTAGATGCTAGCTGCCTTAAAGTAGCAGTTAATTCCTGAGACTGCTCCTGGTGGTCATGGGTCTGC
>NC_056726.1:1290586777-1290590762 GCF_019279795.1 Protopterus annectens | reverse complement strand
ACAAAACCCAAAAAATGTCTGTGTACAGTTTTAATGTCAACACATTGGAAGTAATCATTGTCCAACAAAGTAGATTCCATTTTTTGGAGATAAGAGTCTTGTTCCATAAGGACTAACCCACTTCCTTTGTCAGCACGCATGATACGTAACGATTTGTCCTTGGCCAGTTCAGATAAAGTTAACTTTTCAGAATGAGTCAAATTATGCCATTTGAAAGTGTTGGTAGAGTTGCATAAGTGTCTTAAGTCCATTTCACATACTTTTAAAAAAGAAAAAATAGAATTATTTAAAGTAGGATTATATAAACTCTTGGGTTTTAAGTTAGTAAGTGTATCAGAGACTGTGGAGTCATCAGAAGATGTATTTGAGACTGAGTCAGAATCAGAGTGTTGTGCAGAATGATGAGAGTGTGTGACTGGGTTGGAATGAATGAGACATAAATTAAGTTTTCTAGCATAAAGCTTTAAATCTAATAGTAAATCAGGTAAAGACCATCATTTGAGGTACGAGCATACCTCCGAATTTAATGCCTTTTTTGATGTCTTTAAACGAATCACAAGCTAAAAATCAGGAACTGTTACAGCAATGCAAGATTCTCTTAAATAACAGACAAGCTGTTTCAGCCACAGGAGTAAATTCTGACCTTCACCCACCGGGTCCGAATGGACAAAGTACAGGGTCTGCACCTATTACACCTGCTATGGGTCAGAATGGACAGAACACTGCTTCCTTACCGAATGGTCAGGCACAGGCTACTACTCCAAATAATAGACTGAATGGTTCTGGTGAGTCAAATGAAACTAATTTACTTAACTTGATGAGTTTAGATAATGCTCCAAACCCATTCTCTGATTCTTCTCAGAGAATTAGTAATAATCCTTCCAGATATGCTCGTACCTCGAATGATGGTCAGCTACAATGCAAGCCATCTATTTATAAATTAGAGAGATTACTACGAGCATTTAAAAGTATTACGTATGACAATCTATACCTAGAAGCTTGCATCTCACGAAATATAGTCCCACAGGGGCTGAGAATGTCAAAATACCCGAATAGAACTGTTAAAGACTCTCTGCTTTACTCAGAATTAACTGACCATTTCAATGATTCTGGCATACATACTCTTCGTATTTTAATTAAACATAACATCAAGAAATTGGAAGACCTTAAAATGGAAATAACTGCCTTGCATGAATTTGTGTTAAAACATGAGGAGTTTCTTGTCTATAAACCTTTATATGACAGCATTGCTCCTAGAATACAAAGACATGTGGCTTTCATTATAGGTATTAAACAGAAAAAATTAAACAGGGATCTATGGCAGTATAAAGAAAAAAGGGCATATCCTATTATTAATGACCCACCAGTCCAAAGGTCATTTCAGCCTTTCCAGCAACAACAACAGTTTCATCAGAGAAGAAATTTTCAACATGAAAGGGGGTTTTATGGTCAACCTCAGAGACAGTTTCAACATTACAGGCAGCCTCCTTGCTTTTACTCTACAGATGAACAACATAATTACAGGGCACAAGCTATACCTTCTCCGCCCCTGCATAACACATACAGTAACATTTCATCTCCAGATTCTTCTGACTTTTCACATGATACTGCTGAAGTGATAAACAACTTACATGATTCCCCACAGGCTTTTTTAGCCGAGGGGAATGTCAACATGAATCAACTGCCACAAACCCCCCCAGAGAGGGGGTGGAGAGGGAGAGGAGCACAGCGGGGAACTTTCAGAGGAAGAGGGAGAGGTTTCCACAGGTTCCAAGACCTAGGCAGACCCATGACCACCAGGAGCAGTCTCAGGAATTAACTGCTACTTTAAGGCAGCTAGCATCTACTTCTAATGTGAATTATGACTCAGTTAAATCTGCAGTATTTAATTTAACTGAGAGACCGTTTACACAGCATCATTTAGGTTTATTAAGTAAAGGCTTTACATACATTCCAGCTCAAAGAGCACCAGTGGCTGATGTTTTACTTGACTTGCATTTATTTGTTAGAAAACTAAATTTAAGACAGTTTTTTGCAAATGACAAAGAAAATGAAGATGGTGACATTACACACAGCACTGATTCAGACTCTGTTATTTCCTCAGCAACATCTTCTGATAATATGTCTTACCCACTACTTAAAAGAAAAAGTTGTTTTAACCCACTGCTTGACAATACTTTACAGGTTTTCCTGAATGTATGTGAATCTGACATTCGTAATATGTTCTCACAAGCACCTGCTCATAAATGGTTTAATCTGTCTCCGGATGAGCTGCAAGCTTTCCATTTTAAAAAATGACAAAACCTTACGAATTATGAAAGCTGATAAAGGTACAGGAATTGTGTTAATGGAACAAAATGACTATATTCAAAAAATTCTTACAGAGTTAAATAACCCGGATTTTTATAGGGAAGTATCTCTTGATTTCATTAACTCACAATTTGATATTATTGACCGCAGGCTTAACTCTTTAGAAAAAGATGATTACATCCCTTTGGAAGTTTTACAAGGCTTGCAGAGTGTGAACCCATGCTTGGGTAAATGTTTTGGCATTCCTAAAATACATAAAAATGCTGTTAACCCACCTTTTAGACTGATCATTTCTAATAAGCGTACTAAGACTGAAACACTTTCTGATTTTGTGGATAACATTTTAAACCCGGTTGTACAAAAAACTCCTTTTTATATCAGAGATTCCTGGGGTTTTTTGAATGAACTGTTTCGTGCTAACTTGGATACCTCCTCCTGCTTTTTTGTTACTTTAGATGTTGTTTCTTTATATACCAACATCCCTCATACAGAAGGAATGCACATGGTTAGTAATTACCTGAATAAATACACCAGTGTGGATCAAAGCACAGTCCTTTTGCTACAAGTTTTGATGGATATTGTTCTTAATAACAATTTTTTCCACTTTAATGGCAAACTTTTCCAACAAGTAAAGGGAGTAGCCATGGGTACTAAAATGGCTCCAGCTTATGCTAACTTAGTGTTAGCTGAATGGGAAGTTGAAACCTTGACTAAATTACCTGGATTTCAGTATACTAAAATGTATTTCAGATTTATTGACGATATTTTTTTTGCATGGACAAGTACAGCAGATTTACTTGAACAATTCCTGCTGGATATTAATAATAGCATTAGGTTCTTAACATTTGTTAAATCTGGTACTGGACTATCTGTATCTTTCTTAGACACTAAAATTGCTATTGATTCCAGTACAGGATCTCTTGTCTCTAACATTTTCAGGAAAGATACGTTTCGCAATAATTATTTGGAATTCACTAGCCAACATCCTTTTTATATGAAAAGAAATGTAGTGCGTGGACAGTTCATTAGGCTATCCAGAATAGTCAGCGAAGATGCATTGTTTGACTTGGAGTCTGATTTTCTCTGTGAATTATTTTACAGAAAGGCTACCCCAGACACCTTATTGAACATATAGCTACTGAGGTAAAATTGAACAGACACACTAAGTTTCAACCTATCCTGAAGTATGGTTTTATTCCCAAAACAAACAACTCTACTGTGACTTCAGACAGGTCTCTTAGTTTTCCGTTACCGATCAGTAGAGACATGGAGACGATCCGAACTATTATTAATAAAAACTGGAATATTGTCAGGTCTGGTGATAACTTCACTAATATTTTTGGTACTGCACCGATGTTTTCATACAAACGGACTAGAACACTTCGTATGGCTTTTGAAAACAGGGACCCTATGTTTGTTGTGAAAAATGTGGTAAACAATAATGATTCCCCTGGTATGTTCTGTTGTGGTTCATGTGTCTCTTGCCAATATATTAAGGTAGGGTCTGTTTTTGTTTTTCCTCACAATAATTACAAAGTTACATTCAGACAGCATTTTGACTGCCATTCCATTAATATTGTCTATGCAGCTGTTTGTGGGTCTTGTTCTTCGTTTTATGTGGGCAAAACCTGCCGGAAATTTTCTGATCGTATTAAAGAACATGCAAGAGCCATTA
>NC_056726.1:1290539277-1290579277 GCF_019279795.1 Protopterus annectens | reverse complement strand
TGTCACTGTTAGACAGAGGCACAGTATACTAACCTCGAAAAAGGGCATAGCAAAATAAATTTAAAATGGGTGGCGAAAGCCAAACACATTCTAGCTAGGCTTATAAATGCCCTAGGGCAGATAGCCTAGTATGAACCTATGAACCTATAATCACTTGGATGGTGCAGTAGTGCAGTGGTAGCATTGTCGCCTCATAGCAACATGTTCTTTGGTTCGATTCTCAGCTGGGGTGCCTTCTGTGTGGAATCTGCATGTCCTCCCTGTGTTCATGTTGGTTTCCTCCAGGTATTCCAATTTCCTCCCATGTTACAAAGACATGTGTGTGTTTCTCCCCAGGCCTCTGCTGAAAACTGGCTTCCTTCCAAGTCAGACTTTCCTGGTTAACAAATGTTAAATAAAATAAAATAAAAATTAATGCAATAACAGTCCCAAAACGAATCCCAAAAACAGGGTTAGGTGAGTAAGTATAAAGTACAAACAAAATATCCCAGCATCAAGAATAAGGCAACTGTGTCAAATAATATCAAGCAGGCAACTCTACTCTGAATTACAAATGTTTTATTAGTGTAAGCGCTTTCATAAGCAATGTTACTTCATCAGACGCATAAACATAAACATTTTACTACCCAACACCTATCCGTCACTGCTGGCACAATGGCAGAGAATTAATTTGGCAACTAGTAGACAATATATCCAACTTCTAATAGATTTCTTTCAACCGATTGAGAAAAAAGTATGTGACAGTGTAATACGGCAGCAGGCCGAAATTGAATGCTTACTGGGTGATGAGAAGGCAGACATAGATCTCCGTGAACTTACCGAGAAAGTGAATACTTATGGGAATAAGTTGCTAGCTCAAAAAATGAAAAAGCTAGCCAAAGACTTACATGATTTTTCGCAACAGCATGTATTCACTTGGCCGAGGAATCAACCAGCGTCAATAAGCCCTGTAACCAATATCAACAACTTAGGATTGAAAATATATCCAATGAGAGAGCTGATACAGGTGCATTGTCCAATCCGGATGCAGAATCTCTTACTGATGTCAGAGAACCACTCCATTCTGTGTACTCCACCCCATTGGTTCAATTGCCTACAATCAGTGGGGGAACTTCATCTTCTTTCACCAATGATGACGGACCAGTAGTAAGAGGTAAGATTTTGCCTGGACAGGAAGAACAACCAGAGTCATTTTTTTCAACATTTCCCATGCCATTTCAACTGACACAGAAGAGGTCATTCCACAGTGGGATCCAAATAAGTGGTCAGAAATGAAAAGAGCCACCAACGTCTACCCAAACATGAACATTGAAGAAAATGTGGGGGTATGAAAAACGGGACTTGTATGGAACATCTCGCACCATGAATTGAGCACAGCGGAAACTCAACTTTTATGCAAAGGTTTGAACTTTATACCAAGTGTTAGCTCTGACTTTAGTGATGTTTTAATTCAGTTACGATTGCGCGCACTGTAACATTTAAAAAGTTATATGGAACACAAAATGATGATGTATTTAACATCTATAAAAAACATAGTGAATATGTTCCAGTCATGCCAGCAAATGTTGATGTTTTCATTAAGGCTTGTGAAAGGGATTTTTATAACTGTTTAAGTAAATTTGATGCAAAGAGTATGAATAATTTAACGAAAGGCCAACAGTTAGTGATGTATTCATTGCAGAACAACAAAGATATAGTTATTCGTCCATCTGATAAAGGTGGACATGTGGTTGTTTTGGATGCTATTTACTATTTTACAGAAATGGTTAATATGCTTTCTAATGCAAATATTTATCAGGTCATCAACAGAGACATGATTTTGAGAAGATACAAGATAGGGTCTATTCACTTCTAAATGCTAGCCTATTTTTAGGGTTCCTATCAGTAGACCGAAGACACATGTTTTCAAATGCATCTTAGTCGAACTGACAAAACCAAAACTGCAAAATATCAAAGCGGCATGTAAGCAAATTCCTTCCCTGGGAAAGAATTCGCTTTGGCCGCTCACTGTAATGAGGTCTCAGAGTTGGTATATATATATATATATATATATATATATATGTATAAAGTAGGAGGGATGTGGGGGGTGAAGCCCCCCCACTTAATCTCATGATTTAATGTGCTTTTTTTTTTTTTTTTTTTTTGGAGCTGATACAGGTGCGCACCTTGGATTTTGTTTCCTTGGACTGACAGTTCGGTTTTGTAAGCTTTCACTTATAAATAGGACATGCTGGAGGGAAAGATTCATAACCCAGAGGCTCCCTTCACTCTGGAATAAAATCCCAGTCCAGGTTAGGCAGAGTCCCTCATTGACTCTCTTCAAGAGGAATCTTAATGAGTGGATGGGAGATAGTAGGTTTATCCCGGGTATCACTTCTGTGTCACTGTTAGACAGAGGCACATTATACTAACCTCGAAAAAGGGCATAGCAAAATTCATTTAAAATGGGTGACGAAAGCCAAACACACTCTGACTAGGCTTATAAATGCCCTAGGGCAGATAGCCTAGTATGAACCTATGAACCTATGGGGTCGATTAACCATCGTTCACTTACCTAAGCGTTCGGTGATCTAATATAGACCCTACTTTTAGGCCATTTAAACAATGAGATAATGACTTTTTTCTGGTTGAAAACCCTGTGGTTCCTCAGATACATGGCCTTCCGAAGATACATAAAAAACCCTTAAAACCAAAGTTTAGACCTATAGTGGCAGGGACTGGGTGGCTGACTGAGCCAATTTCTGTATTTTTAGATAATGAACTTAAAAAAGTGCTAGAGGGCTATGAAGTTGTCCTTAGAGAGACTGAACATTTTTTGGTAGATTTATATAAATATATGAAGGAGAGCACTGCAAGTGATTTTGACCTTTTGGTGACCCTATATATGTAGTGTCCTTGTTTACGTGCATCCCTAATAGGGAAGGTTTGGAGATGATTAAGGCTTGCCTGATGAAAAGCGGGACATGCAATGAAATGAGAGTTGACTTTGTATATATGTCAATGGAAATGATGTTAGAGCATAATTTTTTTTATTTGATGGTAAATATTATTGGCAAATGTCAGGTATTGTGATGGGAACCAGTTATGCTAATGTGTACGCAAATATAGTGATGGAGTGGGAAGAGAAGTATATTAGTGTAAGTGGTCGATCCAATGTTAGATTTTTTCATAAGTTTGTGGATGACCTTTTTATTTGTTGGAAAGGTGATCAAGTGTCGCTACAAAAATTTGTAGACAGTTTAAACAATAGCTGCAGTTTTTTGAGTTTTACATATCAGAGTTCTGCCATAGAGATTAATTTTTTAGATGTAACGGTTACAAAAATAGATAGATCCACACTCATATACACAGGAAAGATTACCACTCTTCATTTTTAGAACTGAGTAGCATGCACCCATCACATATGTTTCACAACATTGTTGAGGGACAAGCCCTGAGGGTGTCTAGGTTATCATCTTTACACCATAATTTTGAAATAGGACTAGACTATTTAAAGACAGCTTTCACTAATAGAGGATATTCTAATAAGGAGGTTATGCATGCATATTCAAGTGTGAGAAAGGAAAGAGAAGGGAGAGGAAAGCCCTACCTATCAGAGGGTGGTTGGAGGATAAGTTGGAGATTCGCTGATACTTCCAAGGTTCCAGTTGTGTTACCTTATGCTCAGGATACACAGTCGGTAAAGCAAATTATTAATAGGAACTGGCACATCTTATTAACAGATGAAGAGACTGTAGGGATAGTGGGCTCAAGACCTAGATATACATACAAAAACAGTTTGAACTTGAAGCAACATCTATGTTAGCCACAGCTGTTTACACCCAGGGTAGATGAGAATTTAGGCACACACACCTGTGGGAAATGTAAATACTGTACATTTGTTGAGTCTACATATTTTAGACAACCAGATACTGGGCATTTATGGCAGATAAGGTGTAGTGCTGATTGTAGCACCAGAAATATAGTGTCTATTGCTTATTGCACTAGATGTTTTAAATTCTATGTGGGTAAAACAAACTGAGGGAGAGGATTAGGGATCATGACTGTTGTGTAAAGACTAAACAGGAATACAGTGCCATAGCAAAACATATATTGGCTGAGAATGGAAACCATCTGTTTAAATTTCAGGTTTTCCAAGTTATACAGGATAATCCGAAAATGGGGGATATAATCAATAGAACGGAATCATATGAGTTGAAATGGATTTTACGTCTGGGAGCACATAGGGGTTCAGGACTAAATTATATGGTACCCCTTAAACCAATATTGAAAGGAAGGAGAATCAAACGCTGACTTGTTATGAAATATGATGAACATTTATTCATGTTATGTGAGGGAATGGTTTTATAAATATAAGAATTTAGTATGGTTTATAATGTTATGACTACATGAAACATCTTGACTTCTAAATTATGTAATGTAATATGCTGTTTTTTATGTATGAATATTCCTTTCCAGGTTGACACTACGTTGTTTTAGTATTTACCTCTTTAATTCTTAATTGATTTCTTTTATATTGTTCAATTTATAAAATGGAGGGAAAGATGTGGATCATGATTGGATGATTTAAGTGGTTTTAGCATATATATTAGGTAGTAAAATGTTTGTTTTTATACGTCTGATGAAGTAACATTGGTTATGAAAGCGCTTACTCTAATAAAACATTTGTAATTCAGAGTGGAGTTGCCTGCTTGATAATATTTGACACAGTTGCCTTCTTGGTGCTAGGATTTGTTTGTACTAAAATAAAAAATAAAATGTGTCTGACAACAAGTTGAAATGTGTTATTGTCTTCTATTTCTTTGTTCATTTTCACTCCTGTGAGATATTAGAAAAGTACAGAAGCTGTCTGTTTTTCAGGGTGGAGGTGAGGATGTATGCTGTGTATATGTATCACAGCATCAATTTGAAATATATCACTATGGCCATTTGTTTCATCACTATCATTCCAAATTTAGACCAGAGAACAGAAGGTGACTGTCTTTTTTGGGAAGTGAGGTAGGAAGATTCCTAGATATGATTTATATCTCCACACGAGCATTTGTCTTCTGAGTTTACTAGGAACTACTGATGTCCTTCCATATCATTGTTGCATTAATGTTTGCATAAGGCGATTCCCTGCCAAGGATAGCCCAATATCTCACCGGTATATCAAAGTCTTAGGACTATATAGACATCATACATCATATGTATTCTTCCCACACAAGGTGCAGAGCATGGAGGTGACATGCAGATGTACATTCCTCAGAACTACTTTGCCGCAAGTCCAAACACCATTATTGTTCATCAGTCTGAACGCTGCTTCTTCTGTGCTGGTTACTGAGCCATGTTTCAGATACGTGCCCCATTGGTGTTTCTTCTTATCTATTTTCACTTTTATTTTTGTGAGTCATCCAGAAAGGATATCAGTGTGGGAGGCAGAGTCCCCATAAAGATCATTGCAAGCAGTGTCTCTTCTGTTTGGATACTTCTCACAACCATACGCAGTGTTCTATCTGATAAGCATTTGTCTCTAAGACCCTATGTAGTCATCTCTCCTACTTGTTGATTTACTTTGAGAACCAACATTTTAAATTGTTTGTTCAAGGTGCTATGGCGGAATCTTCCCATCTCAAAGGATAGCTGCCTACCAAGAAAAAGGCCAAAAAGCTCATGCTGATTCAGCTACTGTCCAACCTCCCCCTGGACATCTTTCTTGAAGTTGGTGAAAGCCCAGAGGATTGCCTGTTTGCTGTCTCAGCTTCCTCTGACACGATCCTGTCAGAGGTTGGCATGGATCCAACTTCTTGCACATCCTAAGAGTCTCTGCAAAAGTCTACTCCAGATGTTGAGGGGGAACCTCAGCTGAATATTTCTGAGGGACCAAGAGGAATACCACAAATCCTAGTTCAGGAGGAGATTCCTACTGTGTTGGTTGAGTGCAGGCAAGGGTCTAAAATTCCTAGGGTTTTAGGGCAGATGTCTCTCAAAAGAAAAAAAAAAACAGAAAAACAGCCATGTTTCCCGTACTGCTAAAGATGCCTAGCATGAATAGCAGGATTTTAACCAGGGGTTGTTTAATGCCTTAATGGCCTTGAAGCCTCCCCAAGGAGTTTCTGTGCCTGCTCCTCCTTGGTCATCTACTCCCCTTAAGAGGCACAGACAGCAGGAATCCTCTGAAGAGGATTTGGATTCTGGGGAAGAGACTTTGGCATATTCCTCTCAAATCCCTTTTTTCCTTGAATTATGGATCTGAGGAGGAAGATTCTATTAGTCCAGACTCTCCCTTGGAAGAACTCTCCTTTGAGGATACTATTTCCTCTTCAAATTGGACTGTTCTCAGGTTTCTGATATCCAAAAGAGGTATTACGAACTCTTCCAAATGGAGTCTCCTAAGCCCTCTTCTGTACCTCGAGTCTTGGCTGCCCTTCTAGATATCTTTTCAGCAGCCTCTGTGTACCCATGATTCTCATCCTCCAGCTCCTTAGTAACCTGATAGATTTTACAAGGTGCCTGATGATTGTAAGTTCTTGTACAAGTGTCCTTCAGCTGATTCTTCTGTAGTATCCGTCTCATCTGACAAACATTCTAAACTTTTGACATCTACTAAACTACTTCCTTCAAATGAGGATAGTAGAGTTATGGAACTTTTAGGCAAAAAGGTATGTATTGCTGCTGCCCTGGATTTTCAGGCTATTAATTACCAGACATGTATGACCAGGTATGTTTTAGACCTCCTTTCACAAGCTTCTCAGGCAATCTGACTTCCCTGATTCAGAAGGGAAGGTCTTGGCCCTTTCTCTACTAGGTTCTGCCTCTCAAGTGCCTTGCCACTCTATTACATGTAGTTGTGATGCAGCTGATGCGTCCGCTAGGACTGCTGCCTTTGGTTCTGTTTTGAGACATTACTCAGCTTGGTCTCCAGCGTTTACCTGATGATATCATGATTAGTCATTTCTTTATGATGGCAAAGCTATTTCATGCTAGTTTATTTGTTAGCTTTCTATTTCTCCACTTTTATTACTGTCTCAATTTTTATTGTTTTTGTACAACTACTTGCTACCTATATTTACTAAAGTTTTGTATTATTGATTGTTATTGATTTCTTGCATTGTTTGCAGTGTGTTTTTGTTATGGTGCTTTTCTCCCCAGGCCTCCGCTGAAAAAGGGTCACTAGCCCAGTCGGACATCCCTGGTAAACAAATGTAAAATAAAACTATAATAGATAAATATTAAGGCTAAATTGTTGGATGTTTCTCTTGATCATAAGAACCTTTTTGGTTTTGCTGTTGATGAGTTTTTAAGTCCCTCAAGATAAAAGGTAAAGTCTTGCAGGAATTGAAACATATTTTTATATCTCCTATCCCTACGTTCCAGAAGAACTATCCATCCAAATCTGCTTTTGTACACATACAGCCTCACACTCCTGAAGGTAAGAATGGTCCTAGGCATGTACCTCCTGCTACGTCTACTCAGACTTCTACTTCTCAGAAGCGTACTTTTCAAGATAAATCAGGTTCTGTCTGACAATTTACTTCTCCTTTCCTTGGGTCAGGTTCCCTTATCCCTTCATTTTTCCCTGTCCCTTCCCAACTGGTTAAAGGTCACTCAAGACTCTTGTGTTCTGTCCATCATCCACCAGGGATACTTCATGATGTGGCAATCCCATCATCCTTTATAGGGCATCCCTCAACCTCCTCAGGGATGGTTTCCTTTCTCTCCATAACTGTTTCAGGGCCTTTTGACCCATGGCACCATTCAAATTGTGCCCCTGCCAAGGAAAGGAAAGTGTTTTATTCCAGGATATTTCTGGTTCCCACGAGGAAGGCACCTGGAGACCCATTCTGTATCTTTCTCAGCTCAACACCTTTCTGAAGGTCCCTTCCTTTCTAATGCTGTCCCTTCAAACCCCATTCCCTCTTCTTCTCTGGACTTTCTTAGTATCCCTTTGCCTCAAGAATATATAACTTCACATCCCAATTCATCCCCTTTTCAGGAAGTTTTGCATTTTCCTGTTTCTTCCTTGCATTTTCAGTTGTCTGTTTTGCCCTTTGGAGTTTCTACTGCCCCAAGGATATTCACTAAATGACTTGCTCCTGTCATTGCCTTTTGCAGGATGAGAGGAGCTCAAATCTTTCCTTATCTGCGTGACCTGCTCATTAAGGCTTCATCCCCTGAGATCTTGCTTCGGCACCTTCTGATTATGGTTTGTCTCTTATGAAGCCTGGGGTTTACCATAAACTTTCAGAAATCAGTCCTGGTTCCTTCTTAGGATTATGTTTTTCCTGGTTGCAGGATCCAGATCATTTCCATGCTGATATCCCTGCCTCTACCCTAGGCTCTCTCTCTAATCACCTTTTTTCAACCTCTTCTTTCTCTGGCTTCAGTCACATCCAGGGATTTTTTTAGGGTTATAAGATTCATGACCTCCACCATTCCTGTTCCACCTCTAGCCAGACTCCATATGAGAAAACTACAGAGGTTCCTAAAGTCAGTGTGACTTCAACATTGTCATCCACTGGATTTTCTAATTCATTTCCTTCCATGTCTCAAACTCAAACTTCAGTGGTGGATTGATCAGCTTTCCCTCAACCCAAGACTTCCTTTTCAACCCACAGTCCCATTTCAAGAACTTTTTTCAGATGCCTCAGACAGGGGATGGGGAGCTTCCTTTGGTTCCCGCAGTCAGAGGTCAGATCACATCATCATAAAGGAGGTTAGAGCTCTCCTTTTAGCTCTTCAGATTTTTCATTCCTTTTTTTCTTCTGGAGCCTCTCAAAATCTTCACAGACAATGCCATGGTGATCAACAAGCAAGAAGGGACATGGTCCTACTTTATTTGCAGACTTGTTGTTCAGGTCTGGGATCAAGCTGTCCAACACTGAGTGACTCTTCAGGCTGTTTACATTTCTTCAGAGCAAATATAGTGGCAGATTCTTTGAGCAAGTCAAGTACACAGGCTCACAAATGGATGCTTCACATAGATGTGTTTCTGGACATTGTCCATCAGTGGGGTGCTCCAAAGAGTCTATATTATAAGTTTGAAGTCTGAAAACTTCGACTCTCATATGGTTGACTCCAAATGAGTGAAGTTTTCAAACATCGAACTTGAAATGTAAACAAACTAAAAACAAAAACCTACCTGAATGCTCTATGCAGGAGGGCAAGCCCCCCTGCACCCCCCACACCCTCTGCTACTTAAATATACCAACTCCGAGATCGCACTACATTGAAGTGAAGGGAAAAATTCCCTACAGCGATCTCTGTTGAAACGTTTGATGTTTGAAAACTTCGCTCATATGATGTCGATCATATCAGATTCAGTTTTCAAACTTTGAACTTAAAATATAAACCCACTCCAAAGGTAGATCATTTTGCTTCCACTTTGAACAGACAACTTCCTCCTTTTGTCCAGAGTTCCAAGTCCTCTGGCTTGGAAGGTGGATGCCCTATAGTTTCCTTGGAAGCGGATATTTCTCTATGCCTTCCCTCCCTTTCCTCTGATTCTGAGGGTCCTTCTCAAGATCAAGCAAGACTACCCCAAAATCTTGCTGGTAACTCCCTTTTGGCCCAAACAGCATTGGTTTCCCCTTTTTCTTCATCTAGCCATGGAGAATAACCACAAGTTACCTCACAGAGTGGACCTTCTCTCACAAGACAAAGGGTCTCTGATGCATCCTTACTTGTCCATTCTTCATCTGACACTATGGATGATAAGATTTTGATCCCTTTTAGGCACCTTTTTTCTGAGGATGTGCTTAGGGTTCTGCAGGAGACCAGGAAGCCCGGTACCAGGTAATTATATATGTCCAAATAGAAGAGATTTTGTGTCTGTTGCCTTTTTCGTAACCAGAATCCAGTTTCTGTGGGGATCTCTCTGATTCTCTGTTATTTGTGTGAATTGCTTCATGCTGGTTTGGCATATTTTTTGGTTAAAGCTCAACTTTCAGCTATACCTGCTTGTTTGCCATTGACTCCTCCTGTTGCCTCTAGATTTGAGGTCAAACAATTTCTTAAAGGTGTCCCTCATATCAGGACTCCCAAGAAGCCTATTCCACCCTCCTGGGACCTCAATATTGTACTTGAGAAATTGATTCAGGCTCCTTTTGAGCTTGCAGCTTCAGCTTCCTTCTAACATTGTACTTGTTATTCTTTTGCCCCTTACTTCAGCTAAGAGATTATCTGAACTCTAAGCACTTATGGCTGTTCCTCCTTTCTTGTTTTTTCATAGGGATAAGGGTGTCTCTTCATACTAATCATTCTTGTATGCTCAAGGTGGTTAATGAGTTGTCTCTTAATTTGTCCTACTTTTTCCTTCTCTGCAGTCTGCTAGTTAAAACATTCTTCACACCATGGATTTGTATAGACAGCTCAGATATTTGGATAAGACTAAGGTTATTTGCAAATCCGAGCAACTTTTTTGTTTCCTTTCATCCCAAGTTCGTAAGTTTGGCTGTCTCTCTCCTGACATACCTCTCAACTGTACATATTTTCGCAAACTGTCCAGATTTTTGCCTCATATTTTTGGTCTGTCTCTCATAACAATTGTGGTTTTCTGGAAAGTCATCAGCAAGTCATTGAGGTTTGAAGTCAGAAAATAATGACAGACATTTGAGTTACAGACTTCATACCCTTCAGAAAATTCATGGTAATGCAAAACCTGTTATTCTATCAGTTTTCTAAATTTGTAAGAGCAATACTTTGAAGTGTCCCTATTTTTGTGCCTTTGACCCCCATTATTTATGGCTTTATCCAGATTTCTTGCTTTAAGAGGTTGAGCTGTATGCCTCCTGGATCCCTAAGACCACTTCTTTTTCATGGTAAATGTCTCTCTGCCTCTGTAAAGGCTCATTCTACGAAAGCTGTTGCTTCCTCTGGAGCTTTTTTCAAAGGATTGGACACCATTCCATCCTTGAAGTTGCTACTTAGACTTCTGTCCATACTTTTACTAAGCATTACAAGTTGGATGTTGTTTCCAGAGTAATAACTGGCTTTAGCAGAACCATCCTGCATGGGTTTCTAGAGGGCTTCTCTGGGCTTTTTTCCTATTGAGTTTTTATACTCTACCTTATGTAAAGAATACTGCAACAGTAATGTGGAAGGACATAGTACAGTTGTGTAAAATCTTACCATAACAGTAGATGTCCTTCTCTTCACTGTTGCAGTATTCACTCACTCACTCCTCCCACTTCTGCTCTGCCCGTTTCCTTCTTTCTTCCTGGCATGGAATTGTTTTCCTTTTTTTTCCCCCTTCTGGATGCACATGTTCATCCTAGTTCCTAGGAATATTTGTTCCTCCTGGGGCTTTTCAGTTCGGATGTATGTATGTCCATACATCACCGTTATGCCCTATGGCTTGTGTGGGGAGAATACATGTGATGTACATCTATATATTCCTAAGGTTTTGATATACTGGCCAGAACTTGGGCTAACCTTGGCAGGGAATCCATTTATGAAAGAATGCTGCAATTGTGAAAAGAAGGGCATTTACTGTTAGAGCTTAAGATGATGTCCTTCAAGGATGCATCTGCAGTCTTTACAAATGGGTTGTCCTGTCGTCAGGCAGCCCTTCGGTCGGCCGGATTCCAAAGTCTGGGTCTGGCTTCGGCTGGTGTCGCACTTCACCCGACGTCATTGCGGCAGTCATTCGGGTATAAAGTCATCAGCCGACGCCATTTTCCCCAGTCTTTCTTGCCGCGTGGCGCCCGAAGCAGAAGCTGTTCGCAAGTGCCGGTCGGTCAGATCCAGAGATTACTACTACCGAATACTACTTCGAAGACTTCTATAAAGCTAAGTACCCCATTGGGGACTCTTTCTTGCCTCAGCCGATGTCAGAGAAAGTTAATAACTGTTTATCTTGTGGGAAACAAATACCTCATAAAGATTTCCACTCCTATTGCATACATTGTTTAGGCCCAGACCACGACGTAGCAGCTTGTCTAGCCTGTGCTTCTTTTAACCGACGGACGCTTAGATGCCGCTCGGACTTTGCTGAGCAGATTTTCGGCTCCGATTTTGCCTACATTATGCCATCGGATCCTCCGACTACACAAATAACCAAAAAACGCAAAGAAAAGGACCGACACTCACGGTCCGCGGTTTCGGCCGAAACCGCGGTTAAGCAAACCACGAGTGTCTCGGTTTCGGCCGAAACTGAGCAAGCGGTTCTTTCTTCAGCCGATAACTTGCCTTCTACCGAGGCCTCTTCTAACCTGGTAGAAACGGCTTCTGAAATCCAACCTTCTGTTGCGATTTCACAGGATTTATCAGACACCATTCCCCTAGATATTTCGACCCCTGCACGTGGAGTTGCTAGGCCTCCTCCAGCTATGTCTATTAAGGCCTTTGCCAGGGCTAAAGCAGCCAAAGCATCAAAACCTGTGCCTGCCAAGCCCCCCTCTCACAGGCCCAGCTCCAGCTCCCATATGCTCTCTTTGGCAGAGGATCTCATCTCTTTAATTCGGGGAGCCCAGCCTCATCCAGACAGGGCCTCTCTCCCTCCTCCAGAAAAGAGGCCTAGAGCAGAGCCCCCTGAGCCAGTAGCCACAGATGATTCCTCTGATGACTCAGAACACACAGACCCTCCTGAGGCTTCTTATTCTCCTTACGAAGACTCTGATGCTGAGGAGTCCATCCCTTCAGCCTCTCCTCCTGAGGAATTTTCCTTTGGGGAAACCTTGCATGCTATGAGGGAACAATTTCAGTGGCAGGGCCAAGATTTCTCAGACTCTAGAAAAAGGCTTAGGACCTTTCTACATTTGCCACAGCATAGGCCTTTAGCTATTCCTCCAGTTCTACCTGTTGTTGATGATGCATTTAATGATGCTTGCACTGCTCCTGATACTTTACCTCCGGCTCCTGCTAAGCCCGATAGGTACTACAGGGTCCCGGACACTCATCATCACTTATATAAGGCTCCTTTTGCAGATCCAGAGACTATCTCCCAGGGCCCTAAAGCTGTAGCAGCTACTTCTTCTAAAAACCCCCTCCCCTCTGAAAGGGAATCCAGGTCCTTAGACAGATGGGGTAAAAAAGTTTACACCTCTGCTACTTTGTCAGCTAGAGCTTTGAACTGCCAATTTCATATGATTCAATATCAAGAGTTTATGCTTGACCAGTTGACTAAAAAGCTGTCCTCTGAAGAATCTTTAGATAAAAAGTATGTTCAAGAAATGTTACATAACATACAGCAGGTTAGTAACCATTCTTTAAAATGTGGCTATGATGCACTGGAGGCTTCCTTTAGATCAGCCATGACTGGCACAGTTATCAGAAGGCATGCATGGCTGAAAGAACAGGCATTGCCAGACCATGTCAAATCTAAGCTTTTGGATGCACCTATGGACAAGGTCAGTTTATTTGGTGCCCCCGCACAGCAGGTACTAAAAAAGATGGAAGAGAAAGCAAAATCTGTGCAAACAGTGAAAGATTTCTTACAAGTTCAACCTCCAAGGTTTAGCAGGAACTGGCCCTCCAAGAATTGGTCCTTTCCGGACTCCTCTAAGGCACAAAGAGGCAGGAATAGGCGCTCTAGAGGCAGAAACCAATCCAGGGGTGCCTACAGGGGTCGCCAGTGGCAGGGTAACAACCAACGAGGCACGGATACAGCCACCACCACTACAACAACTCAATCACAGTGACTTGGCGGTGGCACCGCCTACCAGGGAACAACTAGAAGCACCCTTAGGCGGAAAGCTAACATTATTTTCAAGAAACTGGCACTGCATTACAAAAGAAAAATGGATTTTGCAGACTATAGACAAAGGTTACAGGTTCCATTTCCATACACTACCAGGAAAGAGAGGAATGCCAAACCTACCACCTTCTCAAAGGGCAGAAGCTCTAAAACAAATATCTCAATTATTAAAGATGAGAGCTGTGGAAAAGGTACCATTTATGGAGCAAGGGAAGGGATTTTACTCCAGGCTCTTCCTGGTACCAAGAAAAGAAAACAAATGGAGGCCTATTCTAGACCTGTCCGCTTTAAACACATTCCTCATTGTTCCAAAATTCAAAATGCTGACCCTACAGCAGCTTCTTCCCATGCTGGGCAAGGAGTCTTGGCTGGTAACTCTAGATCTCAAGGAGGCATACCTGCACGTCCCCATAAGACCAATTTGCAGAAGATACCTCAGATTTCTTGCAGGATCAGAGCATTATCAATTCTCAGCATTGCCCTTTGGCTTATCTACTGCACCCAGAGTGTTCACGAAATGCCTGGCATCAGTAATCGCTCACTGCAGACTTCAGGGAATTCAAATCTATCCCTACCTGGACGACTGCCTGCTACAAGCGGACAACAAAAACAAACTAACAGAAGACTTACAAAGAGTCATCTACCTGCTGCAAGCCCTGGGATATACAGTCAATACAAAAAAGTCAAGGCTGATTCCATCCCAAACAATAACCTTTCTGGGTGCAGAACTGGACACATCAAAACAAATGGCATTTCTAACTGCAGAAAAGAAAGAGCAACTTCCCCTCTACTTCTTGGCATTAACAAAGCAGAGCCATCTAACTGCAAGAAAAGTGCTACAAGCTCTAGGCTTCATGGCATCCTGCATAATACTGGTTCCTCATGCCAGGCTGCATATGAGAAAGCTGCAGTGGTACCTAAAGAATTTGTGGTCTCAGCACGAGCACAGCCTAGAAACCAAAATTCCAATGATCCCATGCCTGAGGCAAGAGTTCTTATGGTGGGCTCAGGTCTGTCAATCAAACACAGGACTACCCTTCTGCAAAAGTCAACCAAGACAAACCATCACGACAGATGCCTCAGACCTCGGTTGGGGGGCACACATGATGGGCAAGTGCATTCAAGGCCTATGGACTCAAGACCAGCTACATCTGCACATAAATCTAAAAGAAATGATGGCAGTAAAATTGGCAATCCAGGCATTCAGACCTTTTCTCCAACAAGGCCAGTTGATGATAAGGACAGACAACACCACAGTTATGTGGTACATCAACAAACAGGGAGGCACACACTCATACCCTCTATGCCGGCTGGCACTGGACCTATGGGATGTGGCTCTGAGCTACAACATTCAGTTACAGGCAATTTATGTACCAGGGAAGGAAAACATTCTAGCAGACATATTAAGCAGAACTACAACAGATGCCCACGAATGGATGCTGCATCCGGACATCTTCAAAACCATCACAAGACAATGGGGATTACCACAAATAGACTTGTTTGCATCCCCATTCAATCACCAGTTGAAGAAATTCTGCACGAGGACTTACCATCCACTTGCTTGGAAGGTGGACTCCCTATCCTTCAGTTGGAAAAACCTGACAGCATACGCATTCCCACCACTTCCTTTGATGCACAAGGTGCTTCTCAAGATCAAAGAGGAACGTCCGAGGATCATTCTGATAGCCCCAGACTGGCCAAGACAACATTGGTATCCACTGCTGAGGAGCATGTCCCGGGAACAAATATGGACACTGCCCCTGATCCCATTACTGCTGACACAGAACAACTACAACATCCTGCATCCAAACCTAAAACTCTGCAGCTAACTGCCTGGAACATTACATAACAGCAATTAACCCAAATTTATCCCAAAGGGTTAAAGACATAATCCTGGAGGCTTGTAGACCTTCAACAAGAAAGAATTATGCAGCAAAATGGAAAAGATATCTCATCTGGAGTACTGCAAAGGGGCAAGATGTGACACTGGTGAACATAGCCAACATCCTGGAGTACTTGGCGGAGCTCTTCCATACAGGCCTGTCCTATTCCTCCATCAAGATACATACATCAGCTATTTCAGCAGAATACAGCGTGGATCCTCCTGTCTTCTCGCATCCTCTGCTCAGACAGTTTCTGAGAGGAATTAAAAATGTAAAACCTCCCAGGAAACCTCCACTGCCAGCATGGGACTTGAACTTTGTGCTAGAAAAACTGACTCTACCTCCTTTCGAACCAGCAGCTACAGCAGAATTGCAATACTTATCCTGGAAGACTGCTTTCCTGCTGGCAATAACTTCAGCAAGAAGGGTCTCTGAACTACAGGCATTAATGGCAGTACAACCCTTCCTGATCTTCCATCAAGATAGAGTGTCCATGAGAACAAATCCTACATTTATGCCTAAGGTGGTATCCAGAGTCTCTTTAAATCAGGCTATCCACCTTCCTACATTCTTCCCCAATCCACAGAACAGGGAGAAAAGCTCTTACATACCTTGGATGTACACAGACAATTACGCTACTACCTGGACAGGACAAAAAAACAATAGAAAAACTGACCAGCTTCTGGTAGCATATGCAACAGGAAAGGAAGGAAAACCAATTTCTAAACAGACAATCTCCAAATGGATAGGAAATTGCATTAGATTTTGTTACTCCTACCATGGAAAGAAAACTCCAGAGAACATCAGGCCTCACTCCACAAGGGCTACAGCCACTACCACAGCTTTCTTACGAGGAGTGGCTACCAAGGACATTATAGAGGCTGCTACTTGGACCTCCGTGCATACATTTGCCAAGCATTATAACTTACCTCTATACTCTAGATCCCATGCTGGTTTTGCCACTGCTGTTTTGCAAGGGATCCTGACTACACCATAATCTATTCTCATTTCCTCCTCCCCTAGTTTAGCTATGGTATTCTACCCATTTGTAAGACTGCAGATGCATCCTTGAAGGACATAGTACAGTTTTGTACCTACCATAAATGTAGATGTCCGAGAGGAATGCATCTGCAGTCAGGATTACCCACCCTCCTTCCCCTCTGAGGTACTCCTAGGGTACTTACCAATCTTCAGCTAGCTTGGGGGGGATCTATTATGGTGTATTTGTTTGTATATATGTACATACATGCTTATTTTGTGTGTTTGCTCTCTACTATTTGGAAACTTTGGCATTTATCCAAATTTAGCCATCCAAGAGGGCACCTGGCATCTGGGGCAAGAAACACTGAGGAAAATGGTGTCGGCTGATGCCTTTATACCCGAATGACTGCCGCAATGATGTCGGGTGAAGTGCGACACCAGCCAAAGCCAGACCCAGACTTTGGAATCCAGCCGACCGAAGGGCTGCCTGACGACAGGACAACCCATTTGTAAAGACTGCAGATGCATTCCTCTCGGACATCTACATTTATGGTAGGTACAAAACTGTACTTTATACCACAGCTTTGATCAAGTTTTTCACGGAGCTTATTCTTCAAAAGGAAAAAAAATGAGAGTACATTTATTTCATTAATGATTAATAATAATAATGATGATGATTATTATTATTAATATTATTGATTTTTGTCCAAACCATCACTGGATCAAATGTTTTGGGGAAATAAAGCTAAAATGCAACTTAAAGAATCTAAACTTCTATGGTTTATGGGAGCCTAGCAGCCTCCAGTCCCCTTGGTCAACTTGATTATTTCCCCCCATTGCTACAATGCAATCTTGGCTTGTTAGGATTTATTGAAAGGATGCAGAGGCTTAAGCTGAAGAATATGACAAAAGTGTGAGAAAACAATAAAAGGTAATCTGGATGGTGCGAGGAGGCTAAAATGAATGAATCTCTGTGATCTTAACTGCCAGGTTGCAATGCTAATGTCTGCTAGTACTACATGTTGGCATTTGTGTGAATGGAACTCTGTGGCCTGGAGGAGTGATGAATATTACCTCTGATGTCCTTCCTTGTATCACTGTTGCAGTATTACTAACAGGTGGGATATCCTGCCAAGGATAGCTTTACATCTGTCCAGCTTATAAAAGCCTTGGCATCTTCCTTTCACTCTGTATATCCAATGTATGACCTCAGCCTTAAAGTGCTAGTAGGTACATAAAGGATGTACAGGTGCAAATTACCTCAGGCCTTTCTTAATCCAATCCCAAACACTGAGCTATCACTTCAACTTTAGTCTATCAGATGTACGATATGTGCCTCTTCCTTATCCATTAGACAGATAAGTATCCCCTTTTGGGACCTTTCTTCTTCTCTTATTTTTTGTAATAAAATATTTTGTACAAGTCATTGAAGAGAGGAAAGTTTAATAGCTGAAAGCAAATTCCTCTCAGAGACCATCACTTGTCTTTTTGGTTTGATACTGATCACAGCTGTACAGACTGTTCTGTTAAGTAATTTATTCCTAAGTCCCTACACAGGGTCTTCTTCAAGACCTCTTTACTCGGGGGGACGTGGCCAAGACGAGCACAGAGTAGCAGCTTTTCTTATCAGCTCTGCCTTTACAGAACTTTATTGACAGGAAATATTGATATAAACTTCCCTAATAGTTTTTTTTATTTTAATTAATTCTTTAAAATATATATTAGGGTAGTATATAAAAAATTTCAAGTAGATTTTAAGTTTTCCTGTCAAAGTTGCACTTGGAAGTACTACAGTAAAAAAACAGGATGAGCTTCACTAAATCTTCTCATCAAGAGACAACTATAAAAAAAGAACTACAGACATTACTAACTTAGTCAGGAACTAAGTGTCAAGACAGACAAAATGGATATAAAAATTGACAATTTCAAAGAAAAGTGTTCTCACCAAATGTACATTCTGCATGATTTATTGCAACAGAGGAAGCAGATTTCAGGAATGGAAACTGCATTAAGTGATATGGATAACAGAATTCAGGAGAGTGAACATAATGTTGAGTTCCTGTTAAAGCAAAATTCTCTTCTTCAGACAAAGGTTGATGACCTTGAGAACAGGTCCCATAGGAATAATGTGAGAATTTTTGGCTTACCGGATAACATAGAGGGAAATAATATGGAAAATTTTTTATCTTCCTGGTTGCCTGAAGTACTTGAACTGCCGGAGGCTCTTTCATATGGTATTGAAAGAGCCCATAGATCAATGGTGACTTCTAAAAACACCAAGAGTAATTATACTAAATCTGTTATTGTAAAGTTCCTATCAGCCCATGATAAAGAAATGGTACTAAAGACTGCGTGGTCAAAATCCCCAATCAAACTGAATGACAATATTACACTCTTTGATAATGACTATTCTTTTTCAGTATTATCAAAAAGAAAATTTTTTTTGCTTTTAGTTAGAGAACTAAAAAAGAATAAAATAAAAACCCATTTGCTTTTTCCTGCAAGACTGAAAATATTTTATCAAGATGGTTTTAAAATTTTTGACGACCTAGACAATGCAATAACATATATAAAATCTAATAACATACTGGAAAAAGTAGATGAAATGGAGTGGGCCAGTCCTAGTCTTAAAAGGAATGCTGAGAACAACACTTGGAAAACATTTGACCCTAAAAAAAAAAATCAAAAGATGAATCATAACAAGTACATATTTGCACTTGATTCACTCAGTTGGGGAAATGAAACCGGACATCCAGGTGAGCTTTTGGTATTATATTTAATATAATGTAAATTGCTTAACTAAATAGTTGTCTATTTTGCTTTGTAGAATAGTCGTTTGTTGGGATTTTTTTTTTCATTTGTACTATTTGTTTAAGATTAATTATCCTAATGTTTATTGGCTTGATTCCCAGTGATTCTCCTGTCTCAGATATCTATGCTTCCGGATGTCTTGTAGTGGTGCTTATCATTAGGGGGCGTATTTGTTTATCTTGATTTTGGTTCTTATAGTGGTTGGAAAACTTTTATTTAGTTATAATTGCTGTATTTGTATTTTAGTTGATTTATGGTTAATTGTTTGATAAAAGAATCTTGTATGATGGCCTGATGTATAGTTGCAGAATTGCTGTGCTAGTGATGGTACTTCTGACCCGGGATGTGAGTGGCAGTGTGGCTGGAGTAATGGTAAGGCTTTGTTGTCGTTTCCGAGTTGTTAGTGTGTTTATTTGGAGGCTCTGGTTTGGTGCTCTAGCACTGTAGAGACATGTGTGGTGTTGTTTGTGTTAATTGTATGTTTTGGTGCCTGTGTGCTTTGGTCGGAAATTAGCCGCAGAGTCTGGTTGATAGTGTGGTGAAGCTTTGCTTGATAGCTGTCATTGCTTCGTGTTGTGTATGCGAGTTTTTTTTTTTTCTTTCTCATCTCTCTTGGTATAGAGGGAGTCTCGAAACATTGCCTTATATGTAGTTAAGTAATGTTTTACTTACTATTTCCCGCCGGAACTTTGAAAGCTTTATCTTCATGATGAGCTCGAGACTGTGGTATCCATTGTGGCTGGAAAGCTTAGAGCTTTCTTAAAACATCATGAAGGCATCGGAAGTAAATTGAGCTTCTGATCCTCACCGGGAAGCTACTGAATCAAATTTGTTTCCGCATACAGCATACGGAAAGAAGATATAACTATATTACTACTTTCAACTTATTGTAAGACATTATATGCAATAATCTCTTAAATAAATAGGGATTATACTACGCATGTACCCCAAATACTTGTTCTGATCATCATAGGTATTCTTGAGCTTTATGTATTTATATACGAATAGTATTCTCATAAAATATTTGCTTTATATGTGACAAGGGTGCTGATATCTTGATGAGAAATACTAGTTGTGATTTGTGCATTTTTGGAAGATTTAATAACACCACAAGCTGTTTATATACTTGTGTTACATGTACATTTTTATAACTATTCACTTGCTGAGAAAATATTCATGAAGCATTTATCAAAATGTTAAATGTATAGATGTATATAATAGATTATCTCAGTAATTTTATGAATGCATTTGTGTAATAGGCTGATAGGGATGTACCACATAGGCAGCAATAATATGGCAAGGACAGGTGCATTAAAAATAGTTAGATCTGTTTATCATTAGAAAATGTGAAATTTTCATCTTTTATTTTGTTAATGAAATAGCTTTTCAAAACTCAAAGATAGTATAAGCTATAATTGAATAATAAATAGCTCATTATATTTAAATAAGGCTTTTATATAGTATACAGGAGCTATTTAAGCACCTTGCTTCTTTGAACTAATATGATCTTTTCACTAGTTTTCAGTATGGTGATGGACCCTTTGAGGTAACTCAAATTAATGCAATGAATGGAAGATCAGAATTTTAAGGTTTATTAGTCACTCTTCTGTGAGAGACTACACCGGGGTATTTGGGTATAAGAAAACTAGCAGGATGTTGTTGGTTTTACTTCTTGATGAGTAATCACTATATTTGGTTTCTGGCAAATAAATGCAGTGTTCATTTCTTTCAGAACAATCAGTATGTTAGTTGATTGTTAGTAAAATCACTTTTATTAGCATCTTATTTATTAGCTGCCAATGTTAGTGGTTATTGAAGGCCCTTAGGTGATTCATTTACAACTATGTCCCAGTTAGCTGATTACCTATGGCAGTACTATATATCACACTTCAGCCTTTATTAGCCATATTTCAGTAATAAAATAGTGCCATAGTCTCTTTTTAAGGTTCTTATCAAATGTTATTACTTTAAAACAGAAGAGTGAACTAATGATCATAGTAGTTCTTAATAACCTACTAACAAATGTAAGAAAATTCTGTACTTTATTCCTAAGATGTAGCTGTCATTAATTTACTAATTGACACATTATATCTATATATTTGGTTCATACAAAAAATTGTTTGTTATTGATGAGAAGCCTTATTTTTATAGTTATGACTATAGACATTTAGGCAGTTGCTGATTGGATGCTGCTTTTGATAGGAGGTCGATTAGAGTGACTGATGTCATTCGAGTTAGGAGTTTTCTTTCAAAGAACTTCAAACTCACATTACCAAATTAAAGCAAAATAAAGCACCAGGTAATGACGACATCATTCCTGAAATTTACAAATTACTACCTATAAATGCTCTAAAATTGCTTTTTAAAGTATTTAATCTTGTACAAGACAAAAACATAATTCCACCTTCTTGGAAAAACACTTTTATTTCTCCTATTTTAAAATCTAAAAAAGATCCCTCTAAGTGTGCCTCATATAGACCCATCCCCCTTTTAAACATTGATTACAAATTATTTATGTCCATTTATGCAGAAAGGCTTAAAACACTTTTACCCAAATTAGTTGACAGTGATCAAACAGGGTTTATAATAAAGAGAACTTCATATGATAACATTAAAAGAATATTAACTTTAATTGATTTGGTGAAAAATCTTAAAACAAATTTAACCCTAGTTAGTTTAGATATAAATTGTGCTTTCGACTCAGTTACATGGGAATATTTGTTCACACTATTAAAGGAATAAAATTTTTCCAATAATTTTATCAATCGTATCACTCTGTTATATGAAGGTAGCCAAGCTTATGTTAAAATTGGTACTAGTATATCTCAAAATATACCAATAGTAAAAGGTACTAAGCAAGGGTGTCCTTCATCCCCTCTTTTATTTTCATTAGTTATGGAACCATGGGCAAATTTAACAAGACATGATACAGATATTGAAGGATACAAGTTAAACCCCACTATATCATCTACAATACAAATGTTTGCAGATGACGTATTGATTACTCTTGGGAGTAGAAGGAAATCTATACAAAAACTTTTTAAAAACATGGAATATTTTTAAAAAAATTTCAGCCTTACTTTTAATAATAATAAAATACAAATTCTTTTAACAGGTTCAAAAAATACAATATACCCAATGAATATAATGAACATATAGCTTAGTCTCAACAAATAGCATATTTAGGTATAATTATTACTAACAATATTAAAGATACCATTCAAATAAATTATAATAAAAGTCTATTACAAATAGAAATTTTAATAAATAAATGGAACAAATTACCCTTTTCTATGGATGCTAAACTTTTATTAATAAAGATGATCCTTCTCCCCAAAATCTTATATATAATTCAATCTTTATCTATATCTCCTTCTTACCAAATAATTAAAAAATGTAATTCAATGATTCAGAAATTTTTGTGGTTACCAAATAAGCCAAGGATTGCATTAACATACCATATGTATAATTGGAATAATGGGGGTATAGCCTTTCCAAATTTAGAAATTTATTCAATTTCATCAGTATTCAATACAATCTATCATCTCATTGATGTGGAATACACTGCTAAGTGGAAAGAGTTTATAGAGGTATTGTCACAAAATACCAAAGATATAAACAGTTCCTATAAGCTAAATATAATTAATAATCCATTTAGTTGGAGGTTAAAAGATTATATTTCTGAATTTTCTTCTCTGAGTTTTAACTCTAAGTATATAGTTTTTCTTTTAAAATCATTTAAAAATGTTATATTTAAATATAATATATATATAAGGATTGGATTTTTTTACTCTTCCCTATAGCCTACACACACAGATCTATTGTCTCCTCAGATTATACAAAAATGTCTATATTTCAGCAAAAGCATTTAACATTTTGGCATCAAATTATGATAAATAATGAGATAAAATCCAATAGTTTACTCTTGGAAGAGTATAAACTTTATTCTTGTTTATGGTTAGAACTTCAAGAAGCTAGACAATATGTATTAAATACATTGGATTCTATGTCTCCTATAATTAGGAAAAAAATTCCCAAACTAATACAATATATGATTTTATCAGTTTTGCATAAATCTCCTGCTAATAAGTTATCAAACATTTATAGGGCAATTAAATGTGATTTAGATACACATTCAGATAATTATTGGAAATATTTTTCTTTAATTAATAATAATCCCCCTTCTGAGAAAGACAAATTGAATATTTTACAATCAGCAAGTATGACTACTACTTCTTTAAAATGGAAATTAGTCACATGGAGATTTTTAAATAGATAATTTATCACTCCTCATAATACAAGTATATTTTCTAAAAAGAATATAACATGTTGGAGATGTAATATTGAATGGAATGCTGACTGGTCTCATAAGTTTTATAATTGCATATATTTAAGAAAATGTTGGGATGATATCAATAATTTGTTGCAAACAATTTTTATTGATAATTTATTTATATGTAAATCACTTGTTTTATTTAATACTCCTGTTCCTGATTGTGTAAAAGAGAATAAGTACCCTTTGGTTTGGTCTATACTATCTATAGCTAGATAAACAATCACTAAGAATTGGAAATCTAGTACAGCACCTACATTTTTGGACTTTAAAAATATACTCATTGAAACGTGTAATTTGGAAATGTTAACTATTAAATCGAGATCATCTAGGAATACTACATTATATAATTCATGGAATATCATCTATGAACTTCTAGAAAAATAGTTGATTAATTTATGTAAACAGATGATTTTTATTAATCCTACAGCTACATTAAGAAATTTTTTTTTTTGCATGATGAACGTCTTTGTACATAGTTTAGTTACATTGATTTCTATATTAGAAGAAATAATAGTGGAAAGCACTCAAAAAAAACAACAAAACTGAAAACAGAGTGCAACCAGCCAGAAAGAACACTCGGTGCTTCTTTTGAAAAGTTTAATAACACAAGTCGAACATACACATTAACGCTTTTCAATCCACAAGTACTCTCATGCGTTTTCGTCCAAGCAAATGGACTTCATCAGACAATTGTTAATAATTCATTGGGCAATTATATACAATCATTCATTAGACACTGACCAATTAGACTTGAAGTAAATTCTATTTATATTAAATTAATTAATTACAGTATTTATTAATATTTATTTAATGGTTCATGAAATATATATTTATATAAATTAACTTTTTATAATATTAATTTTGATGTCAAGGTATTTATACGATAAACAATAATATGGTGGTCAAAGTGGTTTTAATTAATTAATATTCATGAGATTAGGGTATGTTTGATTTGCACATTTAAAAGTTTTACTTCAAGTCTAATTGGTCAGTATGTGTATGTTCGACTTGTGTCAGAGACTTCCTCTCAATTCATTCATCATTCTTTTAAATGCAGTTATGACGCAACAGATGCCTCTTCTAGGGCTGCTGTTTTTGGTTCAGTGATGAGGAGGTATTCTTGGCTTAGGCTTCAATATCTACCTGATGATATTAAAGCTAAATTGATGGATGCTCCTCTGGATTATAAACGTTTGTTTGGGGAAGAAGCTGCTGGTTTATTTTCAAGTCTCTTCAGGATATGTGTAAGGCCTTATGGGACCTTAAACTTGTGTTTGTTTCTCCTGTGCCTAAATTTCAGAGAAACTACCCTGCTAAGCTTGCCTTTGTTTGTAGGTAATCACATCCTTCTGCTAAAGGTAAGAAAAGTGGCAAATGGTTTCCTTCTACTAAGGCTACTCAATTGTCAGGGACTCCAAAGCCTCCTTTCTGGACAAACCAGGCACTTTGTGACTGTCTGTCCCCTCCCAACCAAATTCCTCTTTCTCTTCAAAATTTTCTTTCTCTTCCAGTTTGACTTCAGCTCACTCAGAATTCTTGGGTTCTGTTGATCATTTGTACTTCATGGTGTGGAAAATCGTTCCCCATTAATGGGTATTCCTCAGCCTCCTTGGTAATATCTTCCCTTTTTACCAGTGGTTCTTCAAGATCTCTTCTCTCATTGTACTTTTTAATAGGGGAAAGGGTTCTACTCATGACTGTTTTTTGTGCCCAGAAAAGAGGGCACTTGGAGACCTACTCTAGACCTCTCTCATCTAAACACTTTTCTAAAGGTACCATCCTTTTGGATGATGTCCCTTCATATTCTGTTTCCTCTCTTGCTCCCTCAGGCCTATATAGTATCTCTGGAGCTCAAGGATGCTTATCTCCATATTCCGATCCATCCTATTTTCAGGAAGTTTTTGCATTTCTTTGTTGCTTCCTGGCATTTCCAGTTCTCTGCTTTCCCCTTTGGCATTTCTACTGCTCTAAGGGTATTGACCATATGCCTTGTTCCTGTGATTGCCTTTTGTAGACTTCAAGGAATCCAAATACTTCCTTATTTGGATGACCTGTTGATTTAGGTGTTCTCTTCAGAGACCCTTTTGCAAAATCTTCATTTTGCTGTATCCCTTCTTCAGAGCCTAGGGTTCACTATAACTTTCAAAAAGTCTTCTCTGACTCCTTCTTAGGATCATGTTTTTCTGGGTTGCAGGATTCAGATGGTGCCAGTGCTTGCATCACTGCTCCCTCCAAAGGTCTTAACTCTCATTTCTTTCTTTCACATTCTTCTTTAGCTTCTATTACCACCAGGGAGTTTCTGAGCATTCCAGATTTCCTGGCATCCACCACTCTAATGCTCCATCTGGCCAAACATCTCATGAGAAAGTTTCAGTGGTTTCTGAAGTCAGTGTGGCTTCAACATGCTCATTCTCTAGAATTTGTAGCCTCACTTTTTCCTTGCCTCCAACAGGACTTTCTCTGGTGGATTCAGCAGTTATCTTTAATCCAGGGATCCCTTTTCACCCCCTCTTCCCTCTCAGAAAGGTACAGGGGGTGTGGTCACCTTGTCAGTAGAAGGAGCACGTCAATGTCAAAGAGATGAGAGCTTTTCTGCTGGCTCTTCAGGCCTTTCAATCTCTCTTATCTTCAGGACCTCTCAAGGTATGCACAGACAGTACCACACTGATGTGGTATAGCAACAAACAGGGAGGAATGAGATCTTTTCTTTGCTGGTTGTTACTTCTACTATGGGAACTTAATGTCTAGTAACTTCAGGCAGTTTATATCCCTTCCAGTCAGAACATTGTGGCAGACACTCTGAGCATGTCTTTAACTCAGTCTTACAAATAGATGCTTCACAGGAATGTGTTCCAGGATATTACCCACCAGTGAGGTACTCCTCAAGTGGATCTTTTTGGCTCTCCTCTAAACAGACAACTTCCTCTGTTTTGCCCCAGAGTCCCAGGTCCTCTGGTATGGAAGGTGGACACCATCTCATTCTCTTGGAAGGGGAGGTTTCTGTATGCATTCCCTCCCCTTCTCATTTCAAAAGTCCTGTTCAAAATTTAACAGGATGCTCTCAAAATCTGATCAATTATTTGTTTCTTTTCATCCTAGACTTTTGGGGCTTGCTGTATCTAAGCAGACTATTTCTTCTTGGATTTCTAAGGCTATTTCCTTTTGTTTCACTTTTTATGGCAAGAGCCTTCTTTTTTCAGTTAAGGCTCATTCTACTAGAGCTGTGGCTTCTTCTAGTGCTTTTTTCAAAGGCTTAGATGCTAATTCTGTTCTTGAAGCAGTACCTTTACCAAGCACTACAAGTTGGATGGTATCTCTAGACCTAGGTTTGGTTTTGTTAGTTCAGTTCTTCATGGTTTTTAGGGGATTCTTCTGCCCCTTCCTCCTCCCCAGTTTCCTCTTGAGCTGTGACACTCTCCCATATAGTTAAGAATACTGCAGCAGTCAATGTAAGGACAGAGTGCAGTTATGTAAAATCTTACCATAATGGTAGATGTCCTTGCCTTTACTGCTGCAGTATTCGCTCCCTCCCTCCCCCTAGTTCTTTACCTTCTTTGTTTGTACACATCATCTCTTGGGTTCCTTGGACTGTGTTCCTCCTGGGGCAATCAGTTCTGGTTTTGGTAAGCCTGAACATCACCTTTATGCCCTACATTATGCAGGGTGAGTATGGTGATGCTCGGTATACCTTTTAAATTCAGAAATCTTTGGAAGACTGGCTGGAGGTTGGGCTTCCACAGCAGGGAATCCCATATAGTTAGGAATACTGCAGCAGTGAAGGCAAGGACATCTGCTGTTATGGTAAGATTTTACACAACTGTACTTTATTTTGTCATTCGTTAAGCTTTCTAATTCCACTTTTGCCCTTCATCAAGAAGAAATTTCTTTGGTGATTCAATTAGATTTCACTCAACATAGGAGTGCCCTTTCTGGCTCCCTCCCCTTGCCAGGAGGTATTCACAGATGATTCAGATCTGATGCAGGGAGCTTGTTCTAAGCGCATCAGGGCCAGGGTAATTGGTCATCCAAAGAGAGACAGGACCCCATAAATGCAAAGGAAATGAAAGCCCTTATCCTTCAGTCCTTGCACTACCTCTTGGCACCAGGTTCTCTTTGAATCTACACAGACAGCAACACTACAGTAACATGATACATACAAAGCAGGGAGACACCAGGTTTTATCCCATCTGCAAGCTATCATTGATTGAATGGGACACAGTAGTCCAACACATTTTCCTTCAGGCTATGTATATCTCATCAGAAAAGAAATGTGTGTCAGACCTTTTGAGCAGTTTCAGAGGAGACCCTCACTAATGGATGCTGGACAGAGAGATCTTTCTAAATTTTGTACATCAGTGGGGTACTCCCCAGATTTTTGTTTCCACACACAACAGGCAGCTCAGGCTGTTATGTTTCAGAGTGCCATGCCTTCAAACATAGAAGATGGATTCTATCTCTTTTTCTTGGAAGGTGAAGTTCCTTTACATATACCGTCCAATTCCTAAAATTCGTGTCAAACTCAGGAAAGACAAGCCAAAAATCTTGCAGGTGATTCCATTTTGGCCTGCACAGCAGTAGTTCCCTTTCATTTCACTTGGCCTGGGCCAATCACCATAAATTATCTCACAGGATAGACCTGCTCACACATAATGAGGTATCTCCAATTCACCCAAATCTACAAACTCTAAATCTGACTTTATGAGTGATAGAATTTTAAATCCATTTAGAAAATGGGCAAATTGTACATCAGCACCCTGATTGGAGAATGAACATTCTCCAGCAGAGTATTAATGTACAAGTAATGCCCACTGACAAATGAGTCCACCACTTTACGGCAGTATATTAAGCTGCCGTGGAGCTAAGACTGCAAAAAAAACTAATGGCAGCCATTATTTTTACACTCGCTAAGCAGCGGTTCTGCTGTTTAGTGAGCATAAAATGTAAAGCAGAAAAACAAAAACAAAAAGGAGAGAGACTGTGTGTGCGCACATGTGTGTGTGTATGTGAGAGAGAGAGAGAATGAGAGTGAGAGAAAAAGAGAGTGATGTTGTGTGACTGAATGACTGTATGGAAGCGGTGGAGACTGAGTGTGAGAGAGATCGAGAGAGTGTGATCTTGTGTGAGTGAATGCATGTATGAAAGCAGAGGAGACTGTGTATGTGTGTATGGGAGAGAGAATGGGCTGTATGTAAAATTGTTGTTTTACTTGCTTATTATTTTTTTAAGCTCTATATGATTTTTTATATATATTTCATGTAAAGTGCTTCCTCCGACCTCATTAACATATACTACAGCAAATTTAAACATTAAGCAGAGGAACTATTTTACATTAAAAATATATAAAAAAAATAATATAGTGCTTAAAAAAATAAATAAGCAAGTAAAACACAACAATTTTACAGAGGCCCCATTCTCTAAGTGCAATAATGCCCTCCAGGGTGTGTGTTAATGTGTAATTAATGCCCTTCCAGGAGCTGTAGATGCAGCACCCCTGGGCAGGAGATAATTACACATTAACACATACTCTGTCAGGCATTGTTGCTTGCTTAAACACCACTTTATTGTGGATGTACTTAAGGTTCTACAGGAATCAAGAAAACTGACTACAGTTAAATGTGGTGTTTTTAAATGGAAAAGAGTTTTCTTATGGTGCCACAAAAAGAAACATTAACCCTATCAACTGGGTATTTCTTTCTTACTTGTGAGTTGCTCAATTCTGGACTGGCATTCTCTTATATCAAAGCACAAATGTCAGCAATCTCTGCCTGCCTCTAGAACCACTACTTTCTACTGATTTTTGAAAGGTATCCTACGCATCAGACCACCAGGGAGATCTATTCTTCTTCTTGGAATATGAACTATGTATTGGAAAAACTTGCCCTACCTCCTTTTGAGCTCGGTCTCTAAAATTCTGCACTTGGAAAACTGTTTTTGGTGGCTTTGACCTCTGCTTAAAGGATGTCAGACTTACGACTACTGATGGCCATTCCTCATATTCCATAAAGTCAGGGTAACTCAGAAAAAAATGACACTGCCTTTATGCCCAGGATAATAGAGATTTCTTTAAATATGACCATCAACCTCCCTACATTCTTCCCTTCTCCTCAGAACTAAGGAAAGAGAACATTGCATTCTTTGAAAGAACACAGAGAGCTCTTTTTTATTTGGATAAAGCAAAAATCAAAGGAAATTTAACCTTTTTTGTATCTTTTCAAAACAAGCGCTTAGGCTCACAAGCTTTCAAGCAGACTTTCAATCTGAATTGTATGACTATTTCTTTTCGTCGTTATTATTTCACATTAGGTCAGCTGATTATGTGTCCTGGAGTTCCATCCACACATAGGCATAATTGCCCCCCCCCCAGTAGTATTCAGTCTCTGGGGGTCCATCAAGTCTCTATTTCCATTTGATGGACTATCATAGTCCATCACATATTATGGAACCTTTTTATTTATGACAGATATTGAACAGCATATCTTAACCAAGGTTAACAGCCAACAATCTGATCACTACAATATACACATTTTGGTCTGTGGCTGATTAGCTGTTTCACTGTACACTTCAGTAAGATCCTGCAATACCAGACTGCTGAACTTTTTTATCTACAATGATTAGTAGTTTTTGCATTTAGTTCCATAGCCTTATGCTCTATTATAATCATACTATCAAATTCTCCTGGTAGTGTTTTACCCTACTAATATATATATACCCTTGACTTCCTTAGTGTTTAAGGTTGCAGTTTACTCCCATAATATGGTAACATAATGTGAAGAGACCACTCACATCTCAACAGATTTTTTTAAGAGTTTAAAATGTCACATCAAGGTCCCCACCTTTCTCACCAAGACCCTAATTAGCTCTTCAGTATTATTCCACTACTTGAGGGTCTGTCTAAGTCTGATCCCACCACCTGGTTCATAATTATTTTAAACTAACCCCACAGCACCAGATGCACACTGGACAATGAGGGTTAGCACTGCTGTGTATAGATGCAAATGCTAAAAAAAGTCAAATTTTCCTAGATAACTGCTAGGGAGCCTTCCTAAGCTTCTCTACTTCTCTGCTCACAGCACAGTTGCACACTGCTGCCCAGACAGCAACCCAGTTGCACCTTTTGAGGCGCCAGTGCAGGTCTCATCCCCTAAACCTCCCATAGATAGCTGATTTCACTAGTTCTACAGCACAACCTACTCCATCTAGTCAACCCTCCACCACTTATTACAGAATACACCAGACATAATGTAAGGTCAGTTTCCCCACTGTTTCTCCAGCCAGCCTGATTGACATGGGCATCCAGAGACAATGTAGCAATTGCCTCATGAATACAACCTACTAGTCCTAAAACATACAAATACAATATGTAAGAGATGTATCTATACTACAAATCTGAAATCAATGCTCTGTCAACAATAAACCAAATATCAAGCAGGTTGTCAACACCCGCACTCCACCTCCCACACACACCAAGCACACAACACATAAACCCACATATGTGGAGGCACTCACTAGAAATATATTAAAAGAGCAAAGACCTCCCAAACACAAACTTTCTGCACACAATATGGTCCCAACAGCACTCACTACACATAGCACACACATCAGAGTCACACCCAATAAGCCCCTAAGGCACAGCATATCTAAATCAAATGTCTTGGTCATAGGCGACTTCATAGTGAGACACACAGATGTCCCCCTTAGTAGGCTGGACAAAGACAACATCACAGTCAAATGCCTGTCTGGTGCCAGGATTTGCCAAATCATGCATGCACTCAAGTCTCAGCAAGTACTGGTGTGACTCTGTCATAGTCCATGTTGGAGTGAATGACTTGAGATGTAGCTGATTGGACTATATGAAGAGAGACAAGATGGAGCTTTCAGCTTATGTGTCCCAGACAGGTATGTCCCTAGCTGTAAGCAGCAGTCTTTCCTCACTCAGGATAATGCCACAGTACAAACAATAAATGATTGACTTCAACAATTGGCTTAGCTTCTGGTGTCAATCCACTGGGATCCAGTATATAACAACCTGGAATGATATGGTTAACAGACCATGCTACTTTGCCAGAGATGGTCTTCACCTGTCGCCTCTAGGCTTTAGGTTGCTGCATAGCTGGCGTTAGGCACCCGTGATTATTTCCCCCATGAACAAGGGCCCCCATGCAGCAGCCGTGGGTTTCACCATTTCCTCCCATAGATGATAGTCTATAAAAGAGTATTGGACGGGATTTCTGTTTAATCCGGAGTATTCAAAAGGATTCAAGGGAAACAAGTATCAAAGCACTTCATCGATTTCCTGCTTTTGTTTTAATCCGATCTGTACTACCTGTATCAGGGGGCTTACGTGCTGTTCTTACTTAGGGAAATGAAAGTATGGGCTGCAATATTACCATCTGCAAACTGTAGAAACAAAACTAACTACCTCAGTAAAGTCTGAAGTTGATAACGATTTATTACCTAAAACATATTACGGAATCCTGACGGCTAGAGGATGAAATGAAAAACATGCTTATGTAACAAAATAGTACTTTGTGTTGTGAACAAGTAATTCATCAAATATATTTCTTATAGTTTTAAAAAAGTTAAAGTTACTTTATCATTGTGCAACTTAACTAGGAGTAACTCTTTTTTGTTATTGCACATGTATGTGGTATAGCTATTATTGCATATGTATATGGGATAGGTATTACTGTGCATGTATATGGTATAGGTATTATTCTGCATGTATGTTGTATAAGTATTATTACTCGTATGTGGTACAGATATTGCATATGTATGTAGTATAGGTATTATTGCATATGTATGTGGTATAGGTATTATTATGCATGTATATAGTATAGGTAGTATTGCACATGTATGTGGTATAGGTATTATTACACATGTATGTGGTGTAGTTATTGTGCATGCATGTAGGTAGGATAGGCATTATTGCACATGTATGTAGTACAGGTATTATTGCACATCCGTGTTTGTGTTTATTCTGCCTGTACTGTGCAGTGATTCTTGACCTGTGCACAGTCAGACCTGTTAATTGCTTAGATATGAGAACAGATGCCCTAGATAAATGGAAATGGGACAGGATATATATTTTTTCAAATGTCCCAGTCCCAGTACTATTATTTTATTCTTTATGTGCATACTTGCCATGCACTGCAGCTTTTGACTAAACCTGATCAACTTACAAAATTGGGGACAAAGAACCATGATTAAAGCAATCAGGGATGCAAGTCTTGGTACTTATCAGAAAAAAGAAATTACATTAAATTTTTGGAGAGTAAAAGTGCAGCTTTTTAGGCCAATTAAAGTGGTGAGCATTGTGTCAAAGTACTGGAAATAAGGAAAGACAATGTCAGTATTATGTGAAGTATATACATAAATGTATGAACAATAAAGATAGCCATTCCAATCAAACATAACTGTTCCAGACCTACTCCAAATGAGAGAAGTGATAGGAAACTATTAATTTTATCACAAATGTAACTGAATTCAGCAAAGTTTAATAAATTGCAGATGGGACGGTAAAAGAATCTAACTATAACAGTATATTTTAGAACATAACTGACAATGTCATGTGAGAGCTGGCTGCATTATATGTGTACTTTTTTATTTTAAGCAAAGGTTTTGAAGTGTAAAAACAACTTTTTTAACACTTTCCCCAAATTAATAAAAAAAGAAAATATATGTATTAAAAATTATTTTGGTGAGTCTGATTAATTCAAAAAGTAATGACAGGAATTGTTAGATAAAATGTATGAGATAAATAAAATGTGTAAATTCTCTAAGTTTAAAAAAGTGGACTTAATTAATGCAATTAATTTGTGTAAATGTGTATACTTTGATTCAGTAGTTGCACTCCCAAAAAAATGTTGCAAAAAATTATTTGTAGTATAATATGGGGCCTTAGAATTAACTCAGATAAAGGGGGAATTATATGTAATAAAGAAGAAAACTGTGGACTGATTTAAAAAAATATGATGTTTTGACATCTTTAGGTTTGCAATTCATTTTGAAATTACTTTAAATAGGGAAAGGGAACATTAAAAGATACAATAAGAGCAAAGTATGAAGAAGTATGGGCAGAAGTGAAAAGAATAAATGAGTTAAAGTTAAGAAAAATGAGAGATTAGTGAGTGAAATAAAAAATAAAATAATGGAAAATTGATGTAGCTAAAGTTGAACAACAGAGGAGAATTTCATATGAAGAAATCATGGAAAATACTTTTTATAGTGACCACTGGGATACTATTAAAGTTAAGGATGCAATTAAAGAAAGAAAGAGAAAGTGTGTGAGATGGGAAGAAGGACAAGATTTTATATGCAGGCTTATAATAAAAGTGCCAGTGAAGAAAGACATGAAATATAAACTTGCAAATTAAAGGAATTGCAAAAAGTGTAGTAAAGAAGAAATCACAGGACATGTTTTTTGTCAGAATCCTAAGAATGATGAAATTATGAAAGAAATAAAAAATATGGGTTTATAAAACATTTAGATGAAGTAGAAATAGAAAACATTGTGCATGCCCTTCTTACCACTCTGGAGACATGGTGATCAAAGGTAATGTTGCATCAACCTGTGTGTCAAGGTCTCTCACCACAGAGTACATACTTAGGGTGTTGCTATTGATGTGGTAGCAGGAACATTGCTCTAACTGAAAGAGATGATAATCCATTTTTTTTGCATTGAGTTTAAGGCCATGCCTTTGCCACCAATCATTTGTTTGTGTAAGACCCTCTTGTAGGATGTTGACTTCATATGGAGATTCTATGACCACTCCCAGTTTGCAGTCAGCAAACTTTTCCAGCCACTGACCTGTAGTTTTTGCTTGTACTTCTGAGAAATAGATTCCAAACAGTAGAGGTCCCAGGACTGATCCCTGTGGAACACCACTGGTTACAGGTCTGCTGTTGGAAGTATATTCCCTGTTTTGTGTATATGTGTTCTATTAGTGAGTCAGTTAGTGACCCATTTAACGATATAAGGGTTGACACCCAGCTGGGTGAGTTTGTCAATGATGCCTGAGTGGGGGAGAGTGTCAAAAGCCTTAGCTAAGGGGGCGTGGCGAAGGATGAACACAGGATAGCAGCAGATTTCTTCAGCTCCACCAACATAACTACACTGACAGGAAATAATTACTTTAAAATTCAACTAATGTAATAATTTTCTTTCTAAATACGTTTGGAATATCAGTATCTTGAATAATATCTAAAAAAGAAAGAACATTTAAATAATTTTCCTGTCAGAAATCATCTTGGAAATTTCTCTTACATCACCTCTGTTCAGAATGAGTTCCAGTAAGGCTAACAGTCAGGATTCCAGCATCAAGAAAGAGCTTCAGTCTTTACTAACAACTATTCAGCAACTAACAACTAAAATGGACAGACTGGATATTAAAATTGATAACTTTATAGAAAAAAACACAAAACAAATGGATTTGTTACATCAAGACTTACAACATCAGAAAGCTCAGATTACAGGTATAGAAGAGACTCTTAATGATATGGACAACAGAATTCAGAAGAAGAACTTAACATTGAATTTTTACTGAAACAGAACACACACCTTCAATCCAAACTTGATGACCTAGAAAACAGATCCAGACGCAATAATATTAGGATTTTTGGACTGCCAGAAAATATAGAAGGTAACAACATTACTTCCTTTTTAAATACTTGGCTTCCCAAAACTTTAGATCTGTCAGAAGCATTTTCTTTTGGTATTGAAAGAGCCCATATGTCTTTATCTAATTCTAATACTAATAAAAAGTATCCTAGATCAGTTATTGTAAGATTTTTATCATCTTATGACAAGGAGATGGTATTGAAATCTGCATGGGCTAAAGCACCTATAAAAATTAATGAGGCAACTGTGCGTTTTGACAATGACTATTCTTCCTTGGTAATAACTAAAAGAAAAAGGTTTTTTGCCATTAATAAGAGAGCTTAAGAAAGCACAGTTCAAAGCTCATCTTTTATTTCCAGCCAAACTAAAAATCTTTTTACCTGATGGCCCTAGAATTTTTGAAGACTTGGACTCTGCTTTGCTGTATATTAAAAAAAATAAAATATTAGATAAAATAGAAGATATGGAATGGGCAAGTCCTTCGCTAAAGAGGATGGCAACAGGAACTTCTTGGAAGACTTCGGAGAAGCAAAAAGACTAAAAAACAAATGACATGTTCTATATTTCTTTGAACTCTTTAATTACAGTTACTTCATTTTCAGGAAAGCCACAAATATCTTAAAGATTTATTCAAAGTTACTTTTTTGTGTGCAAAGAACTGTTTTGTTTTATAAATAATCAAACTTTCTGAGGAACAAATAACCTGCTATGAATCAACTTGTTTCTCTTTGTGATAAAGAGACCTAAGGTTAGTAATTTGATACATTTCCTTTCTCTTCTTGTTTTAAATAATGGCATTCTCTCTAAACTATGTATTTAGTGAGGGGTGGGGGAGGGCAGGGAGAGAAGTTTGATGAAAAATATGGAATAAGGGGGAAAATAACTTATTAGTTCTTTAAAATTATTTATGCTGTTTAAATACTGTTGCTAAATATTATACCATGACTTAACTGCTTATACATGATTTCTAATAATATGTCATGATATAATTGCAATTAATTAGAACTAAAGTAGTTGTAAGTAATATGTTTCATGTTCAAATTTATTAAAACAAACAGTAATATATCTTTGTAGATACTCTTTGTAGGTCCCCTTTTTTTCTTTCTTTTCTCTCTCTTTCTTTCTTTTTTTCCTTTCTTTCTCTCTCTTTCTCTTATATATACAGTTATATGCTTCTGATAACACTGATATATGTATGTAATAAGATCTGTATGAGAAAATGAAATGGGGCATATAAAAATAAGTTGTATTTATGTTAAATAACTGTAGGCTTGGTTTCATTGTCATAGAGACTGTAATGACTTGTAAAATACTTCGAGAAGGTTTTGCACTGTTTAGATTCATTTGTATTACAAAATGAATGTCAGTCACTTGCTTTTACTAAAATTCCCACAAGAATGTTATGGGAGACAATCTGGGATGTGGGTTTCCTCGTGAATAGTGTCCTCGAGTCGTTTTAAAAGCTTCAACACTCAGAATACACGCAGAGAAGCTGAAAGCAGCCATTTTGAACTTTGACCCCTGATTTTACACTGACACATCACAGATTCAAGAAGTATACTGTTTCAGGAAGTAAACTGCTGTAAATGCGACTTTGTGATGAAAAATGAACTTTATGACACCTAAATGTGAGTTATTCTTTATAACAACTTACTTATTTAAGATGTAATTTATAAATATATATATATATATATATATATATATATATATATATATATATATAAAATATAAAAGTTATAATGATTTTAAATGACTTAGTATGCCATAGTAAACAAGTGAGATATTTTAGAAGGCATAGAAGGTAAAACACATATACACTTGCTTTTGAAAGCTTATATGACTGCAGCACTTTAATGTCTATAAATACTTATGATTTAAACATATATAATGTTATAAATCATTTGCCTTGACTAACTGACAAGCACATGTATCATTATGATTATATTTAAGAAGAAATTGTCATGTGACATATTTTAAAGCTGCAGTTCAGATATATAAAATACAGATGGCTTTCATCACAATGATTTATGTATAACCAGGAATTAACATTGTTGTGCAGTATGATCTTTTAACTTATGCATGAGAATAAATATTTTATTTAATTGGCAATAATAAATATGAGAAGAAAGCTTTTGGTGCAAGTAATTTAAAGTTTAAAAACTGTTAACTGCATTACTATGGCAGAAAGTGGGAATACCCTAATATAAGTAATGTCTGAACCATAACAGCCTAAGATAATATATGTTATTGAATTCAAATGAACATAAACATATAATAAGAACTTATTCTTACAAACTTTTAATAAACTAACATATGGATATTCCCCTTTTTCTCTCTCTCTCTCTCTCTCTCTTCTTTGCTCCCATTATCAAGATTGTTAGAATGCTATTTTGATTATGAGTGTATTATACAGAATAGATGTACATAGTAATATGAGTTGTTTCTAAATGTTCTTATATGTTTATATGAAGCTGTTTTATAAATTGTTTAGCTCTGTTACAATAGATAATCAAATTAAATGAGGTTAACTTTAGTTAATAATAGTTAGTATTGAATTAATTTGGTGGCAGCTGAGGCACTGCTGCTTAGGATAGGGGGATAACTCGAGTGGTATGTGCTACTCGAAGTTGGAGTTTTCAACTCCAGGCTGGGTGCAATGTTTAATCCAAACATTATTTTCACCTGATTATTGTTGTATGTATATAGTTCTGACATCCACATCACATTTTATAAACTCATTGTCACTACAAATAAAAGTGAAACTTACACAAAATTCCATAAGATTTTTATTAAATACAGCTATAATTAATGGAACACCTAAAGGAGGAGACATAATATCACTTATTTTGTTAATTGTTATTCTGATTATATGTCTTATATGTTTATAAAAGCTAAATGGTATCTCTAAAAGGGATTTCTTTAAACATTAATGGATTGAATAACCCATGTAAAAGGGCAAGTTTAATGAGATATATTAATTTGCATAGAGCCAACTTAATATTCCTTAAAGAAACACATCTCCTGAAAAAGGATATAGATAAATTAGCCACTAATAAATATACAGTCTTGGTTAGCTCAGAACACACACAGAAAAAAAGAGGAGTGGCTATCTTATGGAATAAAAATATGCCCATACCTAAAACTATTAAGTCTTATAAAGATGATAAAGGAATGTTTTGTATGGTTACAATACAGATTAATGGGAAGGTATATACATTAATCAATGTATATTGGATACCAGGAACTGGCATTAATACAGTGAAACACCATCTTGATAAGATCATATAATTTTCTATAGGAGATATTATTTTAGCAGGTGACTTTAATTGTATCCTACATGAAAAAGATACTACTACTATAGGAAAAAGGAAAATTACATCTAATGCAAAACATTTAAAGGATTTTATTAATTTATATCATTTGAATGATATTAATAATCAGATAGATTCTAAATCATTACCATACACTTTTTTTTCTAACAGATATAAAACTTATTCAAGAATAGATAGACCCCGGGATTCATGAAGCTCGGCGCAAGGCCGGCGTAAGGCCTGCGCCGGCGGTGCATGGAATATCCGGCGCAGTAGCGCCATATACATATTAATGAGAGTGCACCGGAATCACAGACACGTGCGTAGTGTACGTGAGCGAGCCCAGGTAGGATGCGTCTGGAGGCGTGTCTAAGCCGGCATGAGGTGAGCAACCTAATGTGCTGACAGCCACGGTCCGCCCACAATAGTAATGGCAGCAGCCAGGTCCCGTGCAGAATGAAACGCACGTACAGTATGCAACATAGTCCCCGTTCCAAATTAACGGAGAAGCAAATAGAAGCCATGAAGGCATAAGTGTACCCGTCCAAGGAGCAAAGGATACGCATAAGACCGCCTTCGTCCCGCAATGCACTGTCAGTGTTTACACTCAGAGAAGGTGTACAGCCGCATGTCAGCGCCGCACCGACATAGGAGCAGCGACTAAGGTCACCACCTATCCCACTTTGGTTGGGGCAGTCTCTCCATGGACAGTTGTGTCCCGAAAAAACGTATTAGAAATGGCTGATGTGCTACGATTGTAGGACACAATGATATCCCGTATGTAATGTAATGGTAGCATGAATTGGTTATTTCTGTAACAGAAATACCTAAATGACACAATAAACAGAATAAGCAAGGAAATTGCCACAATAATAAGCAAATTATTTAGGCAAACAAGTGAATTTCTATGCTATATAGTGACCGTTTGTATGTGTCGGCCTGTAAAGTCAGATGTGAGTCGGAAATATCCCAGATCGGAAAATGGAAAAGGTGGAAACCCCAGCAGCGACATGGGCATGGTCACCAGGGTTACCTGCTGTCCCAATGTGCCATGGACAGTCCCTGATTGGACAGTCGTGTCCCTGCAACAATCGTAAAATGGAAAATGACCCCGATCCCCTGCCACGCAAATTTCCGCAATATATATGTAAATAGTAGCATAAAACATATACATTACGATATGGAACACAGACATGGCATAAGAAAAGAAATAAGGAACCCAAACGCTTACAGAATAAGCTCATAGTATGGCAAACAAGTGAAGTTCTGTCAACTGCACTAGCCCTGGGTATGTGTAGTCCTGCAAATTCTGAAGTGTCCACATAACATGCCCCACTATGGGCATTGGAAAAGGTGCCAACCATAATGGTCACAAGCAGTAGTACC